>NC_142532.1:2787500-2977500 GCF_964205215.1 Stylophora pistillata | reverse complement strand
ATACTTAAGCGTCAAATACAGAAATTTCATGCCAACTAAAATAACGATGATTTATTTAAATAAACGTGATAGGACCATTGCGCATGTTATTGACATTTTAATGAAATTGACACTGTTTAGCTTTACTTTTAATCTTATCAACAACATTTTAACTGTTTGTAAGTCACTTGCGCAGTGTAACTTGTCTCACAGAGAATTCTACTTTTCGTTTTTGTGAGAAAAACGGGGCTTTTCCATTTTCCGAAGAACTAGCGATAACATGGCTTGCTACACACTCTATCTTCTTAATCATCGTCGTCTTCGCCCTGCAGAAAGTTCCAGATTTTCTTAGATACAAAGCCATCTTAAATCAGGTAACATTTCTTCCATCCTATTGGACTCTGATGATACTTATATCATTAACCAGATAGATACGCCAAGCTTGCTATTTTTTCCAAATCCATCGATTCCTGGATAATATTAATGGCTTTGGCATTGAACTTTTTTCCGAGAACTACGTTTGCTGGTTTCCTAAACTATACTCAGTTAAATTTTCTGAAGCGTCAGTAACCCGGTTATATCTTTATGTTGTCAAAGCTTACCGTTTTGGTGCTATTCGCTTTTTCTCTAATCAACCTGCTCGCCACCATTTTAGAACTTACTGTACAAGTTCATAAGGTGCATCGGACCATAGGGACAAAACGCTGGGTGTCTTTTAAAATGATAAACGATCTTCTGCGTGACTTTAGTACAACCACTTTCAGATTCACATTTACGAGTTTCTTTTGGCAGAAAATTTTCACTGATGATAAGAATATTCTCTGTAATCAAGCACCTTTACAGTAATAACATAGATGTAAATGTTAGGTTTCCAGTGCACTAGGCCCAGTCTCTGCCGAGGTTTTGTCATTCGACACTTGGTCAAACCTCGGCGCACGTGTGTTTTCATCGCTCGTTTTTCGCCTTTATTTTCCGGATGTGGATTTTTTAACTTGACTCACATCAAAGGAATAGGACATTGCGGAATCGTTACGGATATTGTAGCAATCTTCAGGGTTACGGACAAGGACACGTGCTCGTTTGTAAGGATTTCTCACACGGTATTGTATTCGAATAGTGTTTTAAGCATAGTTGATCCGATGGAATAAAACGTGGAATTGATACCGAACTGACGGCTGTTACAAGGGATGATAGAGCAGCTGAGGCAGAGAGCGTGCAGATTAATGGGAGTGACGGCCTCTCATCCCATGTGGCGCAATTTTCTTATAAGTGCCGAAATTAATCGGAGATTACCTCACCACGCTCCGTGATTGGTCCAGAAAACTCTCGCTCTTTTCGCAACCAATGAGATAGTTTGCAGTCGGCGATCGTGTTCGCACCTCAAAATACAAGAGAAAAGTATTTGATAAGGGGTTCACACCGAATTGGACAGAGGAGATTTTTGTTGTGGATAAGATACAGTATATCGATCCGATCACTCACAAGTTGAAAGACCTGCTCGATGAGGACATCAAAGGCTCTTTCTATGAACAGGAGATGTTGAGAGCTAAACAAAGCCTTTCAGACCTTTTCCGCATTGAGAAGGTCATATGAAGGAGTAGTGGGCCCCGGGGCCCACAGGCACTCGTGAAGTGGAGCGGTTACCCAGAAAAATTCAATCCCTGGGTTGATGAGAGAGAGCTTCAAGACATTTGAAAAATGGTTTAAAGAAATGTTTCATATATATGAGACACACACTTACAGTTGAGATGGATGAGCTTGACAAACTAACAACTCTTACCAACAGTGCACTCTTCGAAAAAGCGAAAGAGATGGGACTGCAATATTACCACAAGCTTAAGAGAGAAGAGTTGATTAAGCTGATAAGAGATTCTCCTCCTCCTCGTCCACGTTACACCGGTATGAGGAGAAGAGTGATACTATTTAGTAGTAGTATCCCTGTTACTGTGGGCATAGAGGGAGAAGATTATCAAGCAGGTCTTTCCCTAAATTATATACGCGAACATGGACAGGTCTTTCCCTCAATTAGTGCTGCTGCGAAACACTTCAATGTGAATCCTGGACTGTTTGGTGCTAAGCTGAGATAGAAGAATGTGAGTAAAAGGAACAAAATTAAGCTTAATGGGAGAGACTACTCTCTTATTTTCAAAGCTTACCGTTTGAAGAAGGCGCCTCCACGTAAGGGGAGAAGCCTGAAGACTTTTAAGTTAAGGGTTAAGACTTTTCACGCGTTTTCACGCGTACTTTTGACGCGTTTACACGTCAAAAGTGGTAGTTCTTCTTGTTCTCGAGGGTCATATAAAATGGGTTAAAAAATGATTTTTCATATTGTAGAGCATATTTCATAATGTAGGTTATGGATAAGAATACTGTTGTTCAACTACGACTGATCGCTAAAGAGCGGGGCCTTCGTGGCTACTCAAAACTTCGAAAGGCTGAGCTGCTCGAGCTCATACCGCTCATCGAACTTCAGAGAGCGGTTGTTCCTGTAAAAATGCCAAAGCTTGTCGCTGTGAAAGCAGTGAAACCGAAGCGAAAGAGGCGAGACGTCTTCGTCTTTCCAGGTGGGTCTCTGCTTGATGATTCGATACCGGAGCATGAGATACCGGAAGAACAGACAATATTGGAACCGGCACCGGGACCGGCAAAGCCAGCACTGGGACTCCAAGGGGTGGTAAAAAAGATTGAGAAAGCTGTTGATTGGGGGAAGAGGGAGGTAGAGGATTGGGGTAAGTGGCTGATAGAGACAGCGAACACAAGCAGTAAACCGCGAGCAACAGTCGATGATAAGCTAAAAGATTTCAAAGCGCATATCGCTGAGCTCTACAAAAGAGAGCCGATCACAGGTGGTGAGCCGTTTAGCATTACAAAACTCCATTCGAACTCAAACAAAAAGTTCTCAACGTTCTTTGACGCATTTCACATCAATGGCGCGATTTACGACAACGATGGTGCGATCAATATCGATAAAACCATTTTTGAAGTTGTAAACATAGTTCGTCGTGAAAGAGAGTTGGTAAATGGTGATAAGATACGCGTGATATGTAGTCATCATTCATTTGGAAACCCGATTAGCACAAAGTTGACGACAATCACTGATGATTTTGATATTGACTTTGTCCGTAAGATTTCAGAGAATGTTGAGTATTCTTCAGTACCTCTCTCAGAGGTCAAAAGGAAGATTACGCATCACAAAGGCAAATATCGAGAGAAAAAGGAGTGTGATCACAATTAAGAACGATGACTCGATCTGCCTTGCGCGAGCGATTGTGACAGCTGTTGCAAATATCAACAAGCATAAGTGGACAGCATCAAAGTTGAAAAATGGCTTTAACGACTCAAGAAAGCTACAGAGAGATGAGGCAATCAAGCTTCATGAAGAGGCGGGTGTTGAGATGAATGAACACGGCTCGACGCTCGAAGATATAGCTAAATTCGCAGATCATCTCAAGGTTCAGATTAATATCATCGATGGTGATCAATTTAATGAGTGGATCTTCACTTCCGAAAATGAGCGATATGCTGGCAGTGGCAGTGGCCATATTTACCTTTACAAAAACAAAAATCACTTCGATGTAATCACCAGCATGCCAGCGTTTCTGGCGAAAAACTATTACTGCCACACATGCAAGAAAGCTTACACACATCGCGACCTACACAAATGTCCGGCAAGGTAAATCGCATGTTTCAAGTACTTTCCAGACGGCGAAAAGTGCTCCGGTGAAGAGATAAACTGCGCTGATTGTAATAGATCGTTCTTCGGAAGAGAGTGTTTCGAAGAACACAAACGTGAAAGATCTTCAGGGAAGGTATCAGATATTGTCTGAAAAAGAGTTGCCAAATGCCTTGAGTGTGAGCGAACGGTGACCAATGGTTTGGAAAATCATATCTGCGGATATTCAATGTGTAAGAACTGCCACAAGTACTGTGACATGAATAACCATCTCTGTTTCATGACACGTAAACAGTGTAAGGGTGGAAACTGTCTATCAGCTCCGCTGTGTAGTGAAAAGAAGCTGTGCTACCCTTGCAAGACGAGAAGTGAAGACTACATTATCTTTGATTTTGAAGCGAACCAAGAGAGCAGTGTGCATGAGGTTAACTGGGTCGATTGTCAAGATTTTCACGATAATATACACACATTTGAAACGGTTGATGAGTTCTGCAAATTCATTTTTAATGATGAGCACAAAGGATTTACGTTTATCGCCCACAATGCGAGAGGCTACAATGCTCAGTTTATCCGAAACTGGTGTATTGAGAACGGTGTGAAACCTTACGTTATTTACAATGGGATGAAGATTATGTATATGGAGGCATGTAGTATTAGATTCATCGACTCTTTAAACTTTGTGCATGACAGATTATCAGCGTTCCCTAAAACATTTGGCATGACAGAGTTGAAAAAGGGGTATTTCCCTCATTATTTTAACACAAGACGTAATCAGAATTATATCGGACCGATACCAGCTAAGAGATGCTTTGGTGTAGACCAAATGAGGTTAAGCGTAAGAAAAGATCTTTTGAAATGGCATGCCGCAAGAGTTGAGGAGAGTTATGTCTTTGATTTTAAGAAGGAGCTTCGCGAGTACTGCCGGAGTGATGTAGATATTCTCCGACGAAGCATGTTGAAGTTTCGAGAAGATTTTATAGATCTAGAGAATATCGACCCTCTTCAGTACGTTACTATCGCCTCTGTGTGTATAACCATCTACAGAAGTAACTACATGCCTGAAGAGAAAATCGCCGTTGTGAGAGATGTATCACGTGGTGAAGCATAAAGCAAGATGTTGATAGCATGGTTAGATTGGATATCAAAGAGAGATGGTTTGTCGATAAAACACGGACTGAATGGCGGTGAAGCGCATATACCGGGTGTCGTAAAAGTCGACGGCTTCTAAGGGTATAGAGTTTACGAGTTTCAAGGTTGTTTTTGGCACGGCTGCCCGAAGTGTTACTCTGGTGACACAATCAACAGTCAAAATCAGATCGATATGTTGACTCTGAGAAAAAGAACTGCTGAGAAGTGTGGAAAGATTAGAGCTGCAGGGTTCGACTTGGTCGAGGTTTGGGAGTGTGAGCTAGCGAAAGATAGAGATTTTTGAAAAGTTTTACAAGACATGGGATCGCGAGATAGTCGACCCTCTCAGTCCGAGAGACGCATTCTTCGGTGGACGCACAAATGTAACGAAACGGACCTATGATTTCAAAGAGGGTGAGAAAGGGAAGTATGTCGACTTTGTCAGTCTATATTCGACGGTGCAATTCTTCAAAGACTATCCGACTGCTCACCCGAGAAAGATACTTGACCCTCCTCAAGAGTATGATGGGGGGGGGGGGGGTGGCTCGGTTTTGTAAAGTGTAGAGTCTTACCTCCACGAGGCCTTTATCACCATGTATTACCGGTAAAAACGAAATGTGGTAATGCGGAGAAGCTGTTGTTTCATCTTTGCAGGACGTGTGCAGAGGAGAAGACTCTGGAGTGTAAACATTCAAAAACAAAACGTGAGCAGCATCTCTGCAGTGTGTGCGCTGAGAAGAGAGGGCAGAAGTGTAACCATTCAGATGGTGAACGATCGTTTGTTGGGACATGGTGCACAAATGAACTGAATTTAGCTATTGAGAAAGGCTACGAGATTAAGAAGATCTTTGAAGTGTGGGACTTCAAAGAGAGAAGCGCAGACCTTTTCAAAGGTTATGTCCGAGAATTTATGAAGATCAAGATGGAATCAAGCAAGCTAGAGACTGGTGAAGGTTGTACGTATAAGAGTGTTGACGAGTACAAGTCAATCGTTAAATCGAAGCTTGGGATCGATCTTGGTAAGATCGAGTTCAATGCTGGAAAGAGAGCGATTGCGAAGATGTGTCTGAACAGTCTGTGGGGGAAGTTTGGACAGCGAAATAATATGAAGAAGACTGTGTATGTCACTGAGTCTGCAGAATTCTACTCGATGATAATATCAATGATCTGAAAATTCAGTTTATAAATAGGGAGATGGTCGAGATGAATTACATCTTGAAAGATCAGTTCGTCGATAATAGTAGAGATACAAACATCTTTATTGCGGCGTTTACGACAAGCCATGCAAGGATGATGATGTATAGAGAATTTTTAGAACCTGTTAGAGAGCAGGTTCTCGGATTTGACACTGACAGCGTATGGTATGTCGAAAAGGATGGTGAGCACAAGATCAAAACGGGAGATAGTCTTGGTGATGCGACTGATGAGTTAGATGGGCACCACATTACAGATTGATACGGATCCGGCCCAAAGTCATACAGCTACACAACAAGTGATGGTAAAATGGTGTGTAAAGTCAAGGGCTTCACACTTAATCATGAGAACAGCCAATACATCAATGAAAAGACTATGAAGCAGATCATTGAAGGACAAAAACGCCGAATTACTATTGTTAATGAACAAGCGATAACTCGTGATCCGGCAACGAAACGGATAGTCGACCGATACCAAGAGAAAGACTTCCAACTGTGCTACGATAAGCGGGTAATGGTGAAGACCGAATCCGGAATAGACACGTTACCTTATGGGTATTGAGTTAGGTTAAATATTGAGGTGAGCTATACCCACTATAGTACCAATATAAGTGATATATATATACCTAAATATGAGGTGAGCTATAGTGGGTAACATACTACTTCTGAGCGTGAAAATCGGCGAGTTGCATAAAATAGGTCGAGCTAAGAACTCGCTCGATTTGGATACCATAAACGGACTGCTGGAGGTCTTTGGCACGACTACTTTTAGAATAAGTTAATGAAATTCTTTTGGGAAAAGTTTTTCCTTGACGACAGGAACATTCTTTGCTTTCATATGCCTTTGGAATGACGTAGAAAGCGAAAATCTTAGGAGGCTTACTCGTCTCCAGGCTCACTCCTCTCACCTGACCTGCGCACTGAAATGACTGTGCCCCCTCTGAGCGAAAAAAGTTCTTTCCATTTTGTCTTTTACAATTTCTTCAAATGTGATTTGTTGTTAAGACTTACCTCTTATGTAGATAATTATTTTAGCGATCCTATATCGTTTGAATTTTCAAATGTTTCATAATACTTTTGAAAAGTTTGAGGTAATGAATTTATAGAGTTTACAACGGCTTGTTTCAAATCATCAATGTTGGAATAGTGCGACACATGAAAGTATCGGTGCATATCTTAAATTACAATTACAAAGCCATAGTTTTTTCGTACTACAACAGAAGTGCTCCACTTCCAGTTTTCCGAGTCACTTACTTCAAGCCTACACAGAATATCATGAGGCAGCAACGCCGTCGGCAGTTTCTCTCCCCAGGTCGTTTTCTCGAAACTTTCGGTCGTTAACGTATCTATTGAATTTAATTTATTTGGACCTTATCAATCCTTTCCAGTTCCATTGAAACATTCCCATAACGGATTGAGGTGGCGAGGTTAGAAAAAGCGTATAGGACACTCGAACGTCGCTTCCTTTTCCCTGACAGAGGTAAGTCTTAACCAGGTCTTGTCAATCGAATCTTCTTCGTCTCGGGTTATAATTTTTTGTTAATGGTAACTGTCGCGTTCCTGATACCGCAGACACGTGGTGTTGTGCACCAGAGTTCGCTGGTATAACCACAGTGATGAACTTTAGACAAGTAGCAGCATAAAACTCTTTATTCGCTTAAGCTGGCAGTCTTTGTACAGCACAGGCGGTAAAAACTATAGAACGGATACATGAAGGTTCGAAATAAGGAAAACCGAAAGGCTATGAAACTAGAAACGATAAAAATGAGGAATATTACGAGCGTAACTTACATCGGATCTTGACTCCGGGGTAGAGAACTCCTAACTCGTTCGGCTCCGAAGTGGTTTCGCTACAATGACTCCTCGCAACTGAACTACGTGCTAATAGACCTTATTCATAAATGGCCGCCGCGCGGGAACGGACTGGTTTCGAATGCATGAAAGCGAGGCTTGGTAGGCCAGAAAATTCTTGGAGAGCACATTTGTGACCGTTTAATTTCTCAAATAATATTGTTGAAGTAGTCTAAAGGTTTTGAGGATATTGGCAGGAAAAATATTTCTTAGTCACTAAACGGGATATCCCTGAGTTAAAGAAAGATTTCCGCGTGAAGAGCCTTAGAGATGCCGACAAATTGCTGTGTCCCGCTCTGTACGAAGAAGGACAAGCGGGACAAGGAGACGGGTGAAAAAATTTCTTTTTTCCGTTTTCCAGAGGAGGAAAACCTAAAAAAGCGATGGCTTCATGCTATAAGAAGAGATATCGGAGCGAATTTTTCCTTAAATGGGGCAACTATAGTTTGTTCCAGGCATTTCAGGAAAGAAGATTTGCAGAGAAGTCTTAGTGGAAAAGTTAGCCCCACACCAGGAGCTGTGCCGAGTCAATTCGTGTGGAAGCGAAGTTCGCCTCGTAAACGAGCACCACCGACACCACGCTGTACGGCTACAACAGTGACAAAAAAAAAAGCGCTTGAAGTTAGGGAGGCTGTGGATTCTTCCACCGAATGCAGCGAAATTATCAGTGAGCATGCTACATCGACAAATATGGCGGACTTAACAGTGGAAATGGAAAACACAACGCAGGAGCGTGAGTGCAGCACTGATTTTGTCAAGAAATCAGAAAAAGATTCATGCATAGCTGAGCTTAAGGACAAAGTTGCCGCAGCACTAACGAATAATGAAGAACTGGAGAAAGTGGTTTCAAAACTTAAAGAAAAAGTTGTGGATCTTGAGCGGAAATACGAGAAATGTGAGGAGCGGTTGTTTTCCTTTAAAAACATCGCCTCAAATGACTCACTAGTAGCATTTTACACCGGCTTTCCAAACTACCAAACAATGATGGTCCTGTACGAATTTTTGGATCCTGGTGAGCAGGGTGAGAACATTAACTATTGGCTGTCTGGAAAAGGTTTTGATAGCACCCCCAAGTCTGTGAAAAAAGGAAGACCACGGATCTTAAAACCAGTGGACGAGTTCCTTCTCACTTTGTGTAGGTTGAGGCAAGGTTTTGCTGAGTTGCATTTAGCCCAATTATTTAATATTTCTCAGCCAACTGTTAGTCGCATCTTTATCTCCTGGATAAACTTTTTGTATTTAAAACTTGGCCATATTGATATCTGGCCATCCAGAGAACTAGTTAATGAGACAATGCCTGATGATTTCAAGGCAAAGTATCCTACCACAAGGGTAATCATTGACTGCACAGAGGTGCGCTGTGAAATGCCTAGTAGCCTCCTTTTAAATAGTGAGCTCTTTAGTTCATATAAGAACCATACCACTTTAAAGGCATTAGTGGGGATTTCACCTAAAGGGGGTTTCACATTTATTGGGCAGCTGTATACTGGAAGCATATCTGACAGGGAAATTGTAGAGCGGAGTGGCTTTTTGAATCTTCCCTTTTCGAAAGGAGACACTGTGATGGCTGACAAAGGCTTCACCATTGATGATATTCTTCCCCTAGGAGTCTCCTTAAACATCCCCCCTTTCTTGGGAATGTCTGAGCAGATGTCAGCCGAAGATGTGATTGCAACACAAGAAATTGCTAGCTTGCGAATCCATGTTGAGAGGGCCATTAACAAGGTGAAGAATTTTCGCATATTTGATGGGGTTATTCCATTCACCTATTTTGGGGTAGTAAATCAAATGTGGTGTGTGTGTGCAATGTTGTGCAATATGCATGATCCCCTCATCAGTACTTGACCTATTAACATAAACTTAATAAATACCCCTCGTTGTTAATAAAAATAAAATTTGTGCCGTTTTTCCTATGCAAGAGATTGGTGTAAACACAACATGTATTTTAATGCCTTTCAACACTTGTATATGTTGTAGTTCAGTTTTATCCTTGGTTCAAATTTTATTTTCCTTTGTTTCCAACTCATTATCATACATAAACATGACTGAGAACAAAGGAAAATAAAATTTGAACCAAGTATAAAATTGAACTACAACATATACATTTCATTTCTTAAGTCCACATAACTTCTTCTTTCAAATTTGTTCCTATTCAATAGTTTAAGGACATTACTTGAGCAAAATTTTTCTGATCATATTTTGTGAGGAAATTTGAACTGTAACTCTTTCCAACCAATCAAGCTCTAATAAAATATTATTATAACAAATTCACCTTCTTAGGTTTATAAGAATATATATACTGGTAGTTGTCATAAATATTTACAGCTGAGAGATTCTATCAAACACGAGTCTACCTTTGAAGATCACTCACTTTCACAATTGAGATTATAAGAAGTTTAGCTGGTAATCACTGTCATAATTGATTGGAGCTTGCAAGTCAGCTGATCTTTGATACAAAATGTGAATATTGGCAAGTTGTATCAAAGTTAGGTGTATGTGAAATACATCAATACATAATTATTCAACTTTTCATTCAAGCAACTATTTACATTGTATATACAGCACTGAAAGAAGTAGAAGTGGTAGTTAAGCATCTTGCAAACTCACTTGCTGCAATTTTAATAAAATGGGTAAAGTAATATGTGTGCAGCTTTTGCTTCAGAGTTTCCCAGTAAGCAGCATCAAAGGGAATTCTTTCCACCGAAATTCCCTTTTTCGTGTAGACAATGAAGTCACACCATCTTGCCCCACTCACACCCATTTGGCCTTGCACTTGAGTATAGTAAGCATGATTCTTTTTCAGTTTGCATTGTCCATCGACAGCTGCACAAAAGAATTTTGGGTCTTGACAGGCTTCTAGTGGAGTGACTTGAAATTTTGTTTCAGGACACTTCACTTCAGCAAGTCCAAAATGATCATAGCATCCAAAATCGACAACCCTGCCATCTGGTGAGCACCCAAGAAAAGGCATATCCAGGGAAACAACAAAACCACTCTTGAGAACCTTAACAGGTGTCTTTCGTGCAAGCATGATTTTCTCATATTCCTGGAGAGCAACCGGTTCATATTTTATACCATGCTCAACATACCTTGAGGTAAATGCTTTCGGATTGATGAGATCCATTGCAAACTTATCATGATTCCTTTGTCTTTTTGAAATGAGGTCAAACTTTGAAGCAGTGAATCTAAGCTTTCGCTCTTTCTTCCACTGTTCTGACAATGTTTGACCTCTTGTGGCTCCTTCAATCTTGTTTATCATGTTTTCATCAACAACAAGGGAACTAACAAGTGTCTCTTCAGAATGACTGAGGTTGTCAGGCCTGACAAAATCACTGCCTGAGTTTAACGGGAACCTGGGATAGGTTAACTCTGCTTCATCCATGTCAGCTCTTGGAATAGAAGAAATGTCAAATGTAGCCACAAAGTTTGCTTCAGTAAGAGTCAAGTGGTAGCTGCAAAGTGAGCCAATTTGGCTTTCACCAAATTTGGTCATAACACAACTTTTGGGAGTGGAATCATATTTTGCCAGAACTGCTAAACCCATTTGTGGATTTATATTTTGAAGGGCTTTTTTCAGGTTAATTTCTGCTTGGACGTCATGCACAGGGTTTGACCTTGCATCATACAGTAAGCACTTCAATCCTTCTCTCCTTTTGGTATCATCTAACCGTGTTTTTGAAATGATAACTTCCATTACCGGTTGAGCAGATATTTTGTTTGTCCCCACGACCCTTCTTGTGCCATCTTTGAAGCTGGGATGTGCTGGCGAGATCCGGTTGTTCATCATCCTCCTGGCACAGATCTTCTGTGCTCTTGCTGTCAAATAAACTAAACTTGCACGCTTTAAACATTAAAGCAAGAATGTGGTTACAATATCCCACTTTGCCAGCTTTGCATGAACAGTTGGCATGTATGACTTGACCTGAGACAATGCACATGGCAAAACGAAGATCATGTGGAGCTTCACTTTTCCTGAAACTGTGATAGCAATTCGCTTTCAAATAAAAATACCTTTGATCACTGTTCGCCTCAATTTCCTTTAGGTATTCGTCCTTCAGAAATGTTTTTGCCTTCTTTAAATTAGTTGGAATTGAGTGGTGCTCGGCATTTGCAACTCGCTTTCCAGAATTTGCCACGTGCTGGTTCATTTCGGCTCTTGTGAAACACGGCATCCTTTCAAGCGACTTTCCCCATCCATCGCTCGGGTATTTCACACTTGAGGTGACAGGAGAGACATAATCGTTTGGTAGTAAACTCGAAAACCTTGCCTTCCTTTTCGTGTAAATTTTATCTCCATCAGGGTCAACCAGCATTTTATCCCTTCCATTTTCAACATAGTCTTGGACTCTGCAATATAATAAAGCAATAATTCTCAACTGAACGTTTTCGTAAACTCTAAACTCCATGTGATATCACTCACGAACTTAGCTCTCACCGTTTTACGAGCTGTGCTTTCGTCTTAAGACCCTTGAGTGAATCGCCACGACATCTCAACCAAAACTTTAGCTCGTCATTTTTCAGTGAAGAAGGATTTCTACCAGCTAAGGAAGCTCCAGGAATATCGTCTTCTGTGAGTATCACGCGCACAGTTCCATCAGAAGATCTGTGAGAAGCCATTGTGGTTTTGTTTTGATCTGTGAACCTTGGCCTACCAAGCCTCGCTTTCATGCATTCGAAACCAGGCCGTTTCCGCGCGGCGGCCATTTATGAATAAGGTCTATTCTCTGCCACGCTCCTGTCTACTCTAACAAAACTAAGAAATGTAATCTGTGCCTCGCAGAAAAATTCCGCATCCTCCAAGCTGACAGAAATACTTTACTCAACACGAGATCTGAACTAGTTTCCAAATGCCACCACGAAAACAAATTCTACCTATCAAACTTTAAAACTTAGCTTTTATTCACTTTCAGTAGAATTACGTGTCACTAATTATAGGAACCAAATTTCACACCGCCTAATTATAGGAATTAAGTTTCACACCGCATAATTAGCATTCTGTATATGAGGTAACTATGTCTTCCATTGGAATAACCACCGTCTGATGATTGCGAAAGCATGAAACTACGAGTCACGGAAACTTTGTTTCGTTGTTGATTTTACCATTTCTATTTACGCTCTACTCTATGTATTGAGCGCATTATGCAAATTTTCCTAGTATATAAACGATAGTCACATGAATATTCTTTCATTAAACCCCTGAAGAGTGAAGCGATTCACGAAACAGGCTTGTCGGGAAATGTAGTTACGTCCTTTTTTCCTCTCATAATATTTATAAATATATATATATATATATAAAGTAAGTGTAAAACGATGAAACATGAAGCAAACTTCTAACTGTTCCAGCTTTAATGTGGCGACGTTCCGGCCTTCTTTAGGTGGAACGTATTTACATAAAAACTAAAAACTAAAAGTCCCAGTAGGTTTACAGAATGACCTCAATTTATACTAAACGTAAGAAATATAAATAGTATTGCGTAATGCATTCCAGACCTAAGTAATAGGATATAATAATGAGTAAAAGGCAAGAATGTGCAAGGGGGGAAATAACCACGATTGGTTGCGAAGAACTCAATTATATTGTGTAAATGATGCTCTAATTACGTAATATAGCGGACGCGATTTTTGGATATGAATTCGCGTCTTTTGTTAAGTCCGTGGGGACTAAGTGTACACAGTTGTGCGGTCCAGTAGGCCTCTCTCGTAAGTAATAATCTATCAGTATAAGCTGCGTCCCCTTGGCTTCTAATTTTCTCAATAACAATAAAATTAATTTCAGAAATTTCGTGTTTGGTACAATTGAAGTGGACTGCAAGCTCGCAGGTTTTTTTGTTTGTTCGCTTAGATGACTTGTGATTACGAAAACGCACCTTGAATTCAGTGGAAGTAGAACCCACGTATTGTAAATTGCATTTCTTGCACGAGACCAAGTAAACAACATTTCTGGAAGAGCAAGACAAGTTTTGGCAAATCTTGTAGGTTCGGCCTGTGGAAAAACTCTTAAATTTGATTGTCTACCAAATCTGCATTATAACCCTGGGATTTAAGATACCCTTTGTATTCAACACATCTCTTGTAAAGAGACTCAACCGTAGAACAGTTAGGTCTAATGCGTAAAGCAACTCCGTAGGGAATTGCCCTTTTACAGTGTGCCGGGTGCGAACTGGAAAAGGTTAAATAAAGATGGCTATCTGTAGGCTTAGCATAAATATCAGTAATTATGAACCCGTCTTGAAGGTGCAGTGTGAGATCCAAGACCTTCCTTTTACTCACTATTATATCCTATTATTTAGGTCTGGAATGCATTACGCAATACTACTTATATTTCTTACGTTTAGTATAAATTCAGGTCATTATGTAAACCTACTAGGACTTTTAGTTTTTAGTTTTTATGTAAATACGTTCCACCTGAAGAAGGCCGAAACGTCGCCACATTAAAGCTGGAACAGTTAGAAGTTTGCTTCATGTTTCATCGTTTTACACTTACTTAATATTTTCATTGAAGCACCGTATCCTCCGCGAATCCTTTTACTGGGGAGCTCATCGTTTGGTTTACCTTTTTATTCTGTTTATTTGTGTATATATATATATATATATATATATATATATATATATATATATATATATAACAAGTTAAAAGGCTTCGAGCCAACAGTGACGCCGCGCCAGAAGGATCCAAAAGGATTCACAGTCCAAATCTCGATAAATAATAGGAAAAATATTGTAGTACACGAGGACGGACAACTTCGAGCTAAGAAAGACATATACTCAAATAAAAAGTCTAAGAAAGTTTAATAAAAAAAGTTTGGGCCCGACCACTTCATCAGCTCTGATTCTTAATGGCTAAAGAAGTAGGAGACAAGAATGGGGAGGGTAAAGCTTATGGCAATCTTGGCAATGCATACAAAAAACTGGGAAATTTCAAAAAAGCCTTAGAGTATCACAACCTAGATCTTAAAATAGCAAAAGAAGTAGGAGATAGATTTGGGGAGGATGGTGCTTATTGCAATCTTGGCAATGCTTATCAAGGCCTGGGCGATTTAAAAAAAGGCGTAGAGTATCACAACCTGTATCTTAAAATAGCTAGAGAAGTAGAAGACAAACATGGGGAAGGTCAAGCTTATGGAAATCTTGGCAATTCTTATTTTATTCTGGGTGACATTACAAGGGCCAAAGAATCGTACAACCTACAGCTCAAAATTGCAAAAGAGGTCGAAGACAAATCCTTGGAGGCATCGGCCTACTATTCATTAGCAAGTGTTTTCACATCGCTGGGTCAACTGCCAAAAGCCGTTAAACATTACCAGACCAGCATAACCTTATTCAATGCTCTGAGGATACTTCTAAAATCTAGAGATGAGTGGAAAGTTAATTTTCGAAATCAGTATCAAATGGCGTATACCGGTTTGTGGAGAGTTCTCGTGAAACAAGATACGATAGACGAAGCTTTGATTGCTGCTGAGAAAGGAGGAGCTCAAGCTTTGACTGACCTGATGGAATCCAGTTTTTGTTGTGAAACAAGTCAGCCTAAGGGAATCGATGAAGATTTCGTTTTAAAGAACATTCCATCAAACATTGTCTTTCAGGCAGTGGACGGAGATGACGTCAATCTTTGGGTTGTGTCCGAAGGAAAGCAAGTTCAGTTGAGACGAAGTAAACTCAAAGGCTCGGTGTCAGCCGGGGAGAACAGTGGAGCTAGCCAGTCCTTTGGGTCCTTCGTCCTCGGCATCTATACACAATTTGGTGTTCGTTCAAATGTGAGTTGCGAGAATCGATCTTTGAATGCTTTGAGGGAATGCCGTTCAGAAGTAGTTGAGAAAAGAGGGGAAAACACCCCTCAACCTCCTGTCGAAGATAACAAATGCTTGAACACTTTGTATGATATCATTATGAAGCCGGTGGCTGACCTGGTTAAAGGGGATGAGCTCCTCCTTGTTCCGGATGGACCCCTCTGGCTGGCTCCCTACGCTGCATTTAAGGATGATAATTCTAAATACCTATGTGAATCATTCAGAATCCGACTCGCTCCATCGCTAACAAGTCTCAGACTCATTGCCGATTCCCCTGAAGATTATCACAAAAGCAGTGGTGCGCTACTTGTGGGAGATCCGTGGGTAACCGACATTCCATGGGTTGACTCAAAGGGGAAAAGAATTTTCCAGCAGCTTCCGTGTGCTAAAAAGGAATTAAAAATGATCGGAAAGATTTTGAATGTCGCACCGCTCACTGGCAGACAGGCGACAAAGTGTGAGGTGTTGAAAGGGCTCAGTTCTGTTGCTTTAGTTCACGTTGCAGCTCACGGAAGCATGGATACTGGTGAAATTGTTCTCACTCCAGACCCAACGAAAGCACCGTCAGAGCTAACAAAGGAGGATTTCATATTAACAATCGGAGAAGTGTTAGATTCTCGACTTCGCGCAAAACTTGTTGTACTCAGTTACTGCCACAGTGCTCAAGGCGAGATCAAAGCTGAAGGTGTGGTCGGCATTGCGCGCGCCTTTATGGGGGCTGGTGCTCGATCTGTTGTGGTGTCCTTTTGGGCCATTGATGACAAGGCTACCTTAGAGTTCATGGAATGCTTCTATCATCACCTCGCAGGAGGTAAACGCGCAAGCGAGTCACTGAACCTGGCCATGAAAAGCCTCAGAGAATCAGACAAGTTCAGCGACGTCAAACACTGGGCACCCTTCACGCTGATTGGAGACGACGTCACTCTGGACTTCAGCGTAAAGGAAGAAAAAAAATTATAATTTAAGATTGCATCACTGAAAATTGACTCATTTCTTTTTATCTTGAAGAGAAGATTCACAGTATGTCATAGGAGCCTCGTAAGTTTTCCATATGTTTCTCAATTTTTGGAAGTTTTGACTATTAACTTGTACCCATTTTACTTGTATTTTAAATATGATCGATCATTATGGTGAAGAAATAAAAAACAGACTACTTTATCATATCTTGAGCAGTAGAACCTTCTTAATGCCTGCCTTTCGAAATTTAAATGCGTGCCAAGAGAATGAAATGTAACACGGCTACCATAACGAATGTCTGTAGTTGAATGACGCCTACGCGGTTCAGTTGTAGACTAAAATGACACTCAACTCCGTTTCTGTTTTACAATAAGTTCTTTTCTGAATTTTATATCAACAGTAAGGTTAATCACCAGATGTTCATAAATAAAATATTCATCATCACCAAAAGTTGGCGAATCTTTGATGAGCAGAATTGGTAGCTGTAGGTCGAAATTTCCTGGTTTATCTATCTACATGATGATTGACATTTTCTTAAAAACTGATATTATCTTTAAAAAAATAAGGGGTTATTTTTTCTAAAGTTTTTTTCATATGTAATTCACCTAAATTCCGCCTAATTCTATTTGGTGCCAAGATTGCCATTCTAAGCATGATTTGAAGAACCAAACATCAAACATGACCAGAGTAACTCATCATATTTTTGAAGATGCGTTTGAGAGATGAACCCCACCTCATTCAGAGTCAAAGGGGTGTGGTTAATTTGAGTTGTTTGTTTCATTCAAACGCTTAAGTGTTTATTTTAAACGGTTTGAGTAAGGAAACCATGTGTTTGAGACATGAACCCCACTTCAGTTAGAGTCTGTTTAATGTTTTTCTTTAATTTGAACGTATCTTACTATAATTTAAAAATATCTTCGCTATTTGGAACATTTTATGTATTTAGGACCAGTTGTGTAGTCAGAAGTTAAAGATATATTGTATCCCAGCTATTTTAGAGGAGATTTTCTAAAATGAATCTTAACTTAGCAGAATCTGTTAACTACCATTTGTGTTCTGGTAATAGTAAACCTTGCACATTGTTGAATATGATGTAACGTAGGATTTTTAAAACAAGCTTGAACAGTTTTAACTAAATATTCTTTGTATAATGATGATAATAATAGTAATAATAATAATAATAACAATAAGAACTTTTATTTTTATAGCGCTCTTATCCTAAGTTCAAGGCGCTTTACAACACTGTGCGGGGAACTTTACCAGACTGCCAGTGGCAGTTTACAATCAACAAAGGCGAAATTTCTTACAGATGCCTCCTTCCCCCAATTCCCAGTGAACAGGCCAGACCACATCACATGTAATGAGTATATTTAGATGTAAAGTAGCTAGTGGTTAGTTTTATTTCTAGTTCAAGATAATCGTTCATTTCCCTTAGTCTAATTAACTCTTTCACTCCCAAGTTAAGAAGAAAAATTCTCCTAACTGATTCGAGTACGTTTCTTTGTTGCTTAATTCGGAGAATTAATTGTTACATCCCATGTCTAAGTGAAGGTTGACCTTCCAGTTTATATTTTCTTTAATTCTCATTGACACAGTATATGTTTGTCAGTATATTACTACTGTGAGGAGAATTTAAATTCTGATCAGTCTTGGGTTAATGGGTTCATTTTAGTGTCTTTGTTTAGTTCTAGTTTTACTAAGTGACTCTGACAATTTATTTTAGTTCCATATTTAATCATTTTGTAGTTCTTTGTATAACAGAAATATATACTGTACAAGCACTGCGTTGATTATTATTGTCTATCTCTACTTTCTAAGGATTCTCAACAAGTGAAATGCAGAGACAACAGATCTTATGGGGAATTCATAGCTTGATTTAACCTGCCCTCAACTTTATTCTTCTGCACACTTCATTAGACGCGATCGTCTCCTTGCCTGTTTCTGTTTCACTCGTTTCGTAAATTTACATTTAAATTGACATTTTTATCGACATATTTATAGCATTATTTCTTCATAGTTTTTACCGTCGTACGTTTTATACATGAGCCTCTGGCTCGGGCAATTGGGCAACCATGCCTCACGTATAGACAATAAACTTGATTGATTGATCGATTGATTGATTGTTTCAATCCTCGTGCAACGTCAGGCTTCTTGCAATTCATATGCCTCCTTACTTCCCTAGAGAAGTTGTTGTCAAGATCATTCTGTCCACCTTGACTACCTTAAGGATTCTTTAAGACACTCCAATTCACTTAACACACTGTGCACTTAACATCATCTCTAGTGTCCTTTCAGGTTTCATTTTGACCGGATTCCCAGTGCACAAAATCTCTCACTTTGAAAGTGTCACGAGTCAGTGTTTGTTCTCCTCAGTCCTTTCATCACATTTGCAGTTATAAAGCGAAATAGCTCCCTCCAGGTCTCGGCTATATAATCGGTGCATTTTGTTGGAAACGAGTCCTTCAGAGTCCAAATTAAGGCTTCTTCTATCATCTAATTGGGAATGAGTCAAACCCTTGCCCAGGGTCCACCTACATAGCAAATCCAAGATGGCGGCAGGCCAACAGAGTCGGTAGCCGCCATCGTGGATGCCGTTGCAGCGAAGACCCTGGAAAAGAGTTTTGACAAAAAAATAGTTAAGAAAGGACAAGTTGCTATAGTACTTCTCTCTACTGCAATTTATATCACAGCCTAGTACTTATTATTATACAAGCCTAACCTTGTATAATAATAAGTACCCCTAAATTGAGCTACAGGTATGCTTCCCTCTACAGCAGTTTACATCACATACAGCGCTTTACAACAATATGTACCCCTAGCTAGATAGCACTAGGCTTCACACTACCGCAGTTTACATTATTATACAGCTCTATACAACAATATGTTGTGCCCTTGATCATCACAATAGAATACATACATCGAAATGTTCCAGCCTCACGGACCATGGTTTATGTCTTTCTCCAAGGTTCTTTAAATACTCCATGAAGACCTCTGCGTCGTTTAAAGAAAGCAGAGCATTTTCAAGCGCAGCCATGACTCGTCTGACGTGGAGATACAAAGACCGAGAGTTGATTACGTCTTCAAGTTTTAAACTCTTAAAGGCGGGAAATATGTCTTGAACTCTTGGATTGCACTCAAAAAGTCTGAAACACGATTATCACCGTTAACATCATTATAAATCTCGAATTATGGAATCTCGATTTACGTTTATTTTAACGAATGAATGTTACTCCTATTTTTCCGGTTATACAAAGAAGTCAAGACATTAAGGAATCCCCACAACAAAACACAGCTACAGAGTTGTAAATCTCCATCCTCATTCTTATTAGAACTCTGCTGTTACGAGGGTAGTGCGCATGCGCTGTTTTTAAGTCAGTTTTGCTAAAACGATGTGGACCCGACTGGCAAGCCTTGCCAATCGGGTCGAAATACACAAAAGCGCCCGTGCGTTCACGTTTACGCACGTAAAGGCCCGAGAAGACGCTTGCATGGCCTACATAATTGTTTATAACTTCCATTTTTCGGGTTCTTCTATCACAACTGGCGCTCGGTTTTGGCGACTTGTTCAAGTACAGCACTAATTAAAACGTAACTTATCTCTTTATACAGTAGGAATAAACAAACAACAGGTGGCACCTTTTAATGGACATAAAACACGTTATGATAAGTAGGCAGATTCTTTCTGCAATAATAGCCATAAACAATTCATCGGCAGTAGCTGTGAAAGTTAACGCGTGATATTCGAGTTTTTTGCATTTGGAAAACTCTTTTGTATCTCTTCGATGACTAATCTTCTCTCTTACAAATGTGAAAATTATTTTGAACTTGATCAGTTCAGAGGTGATTTACACGATTAAAAAGAGCAAAAAAAAGAAACAGCTGTTGATCCTGTTTGTAAACTTTTAAATTATTGTTCTCAGTTCCTCAAGAAGTGCTTCGTTTCTTAGTCTCATTCTTCAAATGATATAAATGTTTGAACGTTTCACACAGGAACGAATTTGTCCTGTTATAGATTTGGGCTCCGCTGAAAGACTTAATGGTGACCTTATGACATGATAAATTAAAACAAAAAATACTTGAAAACGCTTTAAATGTAGATCCATTTTAAGTGAATGTCAGTAAACCTTGTTAAAAACCGTGAAACAAATTTGGCGTAAAAGGTGCACTTATTTCGGCTGGTGAACACTTATATTTGCATTTTCTGCTCACGTTTAGTTGAACAACTTAAATAACAATAAGCTTTTCAATGGGATGCCTATCTCTAACGCTGTATTTCATCGACGCCATGGTCATCACCGACTGAACGTCATATTTGTAATGTTTACTGACAATTCAAATGAATTAATTAGTACATCATCCATCGAAATTGAGGTTATGATTGTAAAATCTATTTATCGTGAACGTGGAACGAAGAAGACAAAAAGAAATGGAGTCAACGGGAATAATCGCGCTGAAGACGTTCCTTTATATCAAGGAATTCGTACCATTGGATTTGACGACACTACCAAGTTACTTTCACGTTTAGCTTGACTTCTAGCTAATGAAAGCAAACCGTTTTCTCTTTTCCTCCATTTTAAACGATTCCAAGCCTCAAACTGGTATGGTCTTTGCATAAAAAACTAATGTCAACTTAAAAACTCTACATTCATTTTTTTTCATGAAATGGAATTAATCACAATCCACCAGAAATTGCGCATAATTAAAACACTAACCTTTTAAACATTTTCTTCCCTATGACGCTCTTAACCGGGTCAACGAGCTTCCAAAATTCTCTCAAAGTGTTTTTTTGTTCGTGTGATAGCGGAATTTCTTTGATTCTCGAAGCTGATGATGCCGCAGCAACTGAAACTGCTATTTCGATTCTGTTATTACTCGACGCAGAACAACCCATGGCTTTTATACCCCAGTTTGATTGTTAAACTTCAAATGAAGATGTGTAGACACCAATTTATGAATAGATTAATGAATCCAGCCGCTTTTCCAAGCAATAGAAAGTAGTTAAACTCTGTAATGATGGGTAAATACTCTGACGTAGTCTGTGCAAAACGTATGTCTTTATATCGACCAACATCTTGATTTAGTTGTTCACTGATTAGACTAACTTAAAAAGGAAAAATTCCGTATTTCTGCTCGTTAGTAACTGCCATTTGGTTGAGAATAGGCAGATTTTCGCTGTCTCTTCTAAAATGCCTTAATATTCAAATTGGTGATTCGTGCATAATTGAAAATTGGAAAATGTTTAGCAGTTTGCCCCACATGAACATGCTGGCATTAAAAAAGTAAACACTTAGCATTTAAATTAGCTTTTCAGATATGATAATCGTGTCTCTCAGATATAATTATAATTGAGTGAGGAGTTGAACCTCCATTTAAGCTTCTGAGTTCTTCCCCTTACTGTCTCCAACCGTCAAACTTTCGCCAAACAGTCTCCCTCTGAGATTGGGCCATTTGGCAAATGTTATTTTTCTAATTAGTTGATAAATGGCATGCAAGGATGAGGTATTTTATTACTTTCTAATTAGCAGAAATCTTAGGGATATTATCAGCGATATTAGCGGAAGCCATGAATTAACAACCACAGCTAAAGCCCCAAAAGTACAAACAATGAGCAATTATAAGCCCTACTTGTGTGATTGGACGAATTTATCTCGTGAACTATCCTTCGTTCTTCAAACAACTGATTTTCTAATATTTATCGAGTACTTTCATAATATATTCATTTAATTATTGTGCAAATGTAAATCGTAGACTAAAGCTGGCTTGATCTGTCCTCATGGGGCATCCTGTGAAAATGTCTGAAAAAAAATATTGATGCGAACGAATTATTTTTATTGTAACTCCTAAATCCCTTAACGAACGGATTCAGGCGGCGAATTCATTCATTTTAGAAGTCGTGAGGTCGGAAATTAAAGACAAAGAGAACCGTGTCATCCGGTGCCCTTCAGTCTGTTGTTGCTATAGCAACTAGTTGAGGTAATTTTGTACATGATTCGTGCTGTTGCTTGCTTCCAGTCCACCGCATATCAATGCAAGAAGGATACGGCTTTCCCTTTTTCAGAAGAGTTAACAATATTGGGGCTGGTCTCGCTATGTATTTTCACTGCCATCTTTAGAGCTGCTTTTCGGATTGTTCCTCAGTTGCCTGGTTGCAAGACAATCTTATATCAGCTCACATTTGTTTCTAAATTCACTCCCCTCACTATTGCCTTGTGTTGATACAGCAGGCTTTTCACCTCTTTCGAATCTTCTTCATCGCGGGTCATAAGTTTCTTTGGTAAGTTATATTCCTAGAACTTTAACTGTTGGATTTCTAAATTACAGTAGGTTAAACTTTTTGAAGCAAGATTATCCCATTCACGAGTATGTTATTTTTAAACGAACGGTCTTCGAATTTTTTTATGGTTACCCTTATCAGTCTGATGGCTACCCTTTTAGCTGTGAGTGTGAAAATCCGCGAGATGCATAAAGCATCCGTAGCTGAGAACCCCCTAGATATGGATACTATAACACACTTTTGGCAGTTTTTGGCACCACCGTTTTCAGAATCTCCCTAATGAGTTTCTTTTGGGAAAAGCTTTCAGCGATGGTAGGAACATCCATTGCAACCATATTCCTTTGGATTGAAAAAAAGAAGCGAAAATCACAGGTTTCCCACTCTCATCCCCAGAGACACTCGTTTTCATTCATTTCGAACTCGAGGAAATGCTTGTTAATTAAATGTGTTTCTGAGACTTATATTACCTCTTAAGTTTAGTGGGTAGAGTGCTTTGGAAACATGTAAAATGAGAAACAATAATGTACAGTTTAGCTGATTAGAACGTATGAAAAGTAAGAAATAATGTTAGGTAAAGCGCTTGAGAAGTACTGTATGTCAGTAATTATATAGGTGTCCAGTATAAGAAGTGTGCTTTGATTTTTTGGGAGATTTCTACTCCGAATGCAATCTATTTGGTTTACTTTGATTGCTTTTGGCCTCTCATTGGTGGCAGGTACTAACAACAGATGAATAAAAGGTTTAAGTTTCTAAAAAAACCTGTGCTGCTTCATCTGTGGGGTGTAATGAGAGATATTTTGGTTTCATCAACTGAGTTGAGAATGCAAATTGGCCACCGTACAGAGTTTCCATAGCGAACCTTTCCAATGTTAGCCCTTCGTCGGTCGATTTTACAACAGCTATCAAAAATCAAAAAGTTATAGCTATGTCATCGCCAGATAAAAAAATCTAAATAATCCTTTCACAGAAAAAACTGGAAACATATCCCCCGAAGCAGTGTGGCGCCACAAACCCTCCGAGTTATAAAGAGTATGCAGTAATAAAATGATAACAAGATAAATAACAGTTTATGTTCACTATACAACAAAATTATGTAAATATTTTCCAAGAACAATTTGTTTCTAATATTTGTAAGACTTACTCTTATGTGTTACTTTAAAAGGGCTGATGAGATCAGGGAAAAGTGAGTAAGTATAGCTTATTGGAATTGGAACTTGTGAGAGTCAGGGAACAATGTTATGCAAGGGCACATGAGAAATATTGAATTTTTATGTGGATGATGATGAATAGTCAGTTTTTGGGTTTCCTCTCGCAATTTTCAGCTGAAAGCCATAATTTGGCCACAATTATTGCTGAAGTTGATGCAATATAACTGAGTTTCACAAGTCGCCAGCCATTGATAAACTGGTAATTGATTTGCCACTGATTTTAAAGTACTTCCGGTTACGAACATCCTCGGAGACCCAGGGGCTGTGAGTCGGTTTCAAGTTACGTTTCCAACAAGACTAGTTCCAAACGGTCGCAGTCGTTCTGGCATCTGATTGGTGCCAGAAAATCTTAGTGTTTTTCTGCCCAATCAGAGTGAAGTGTGCTTTAGAGTCCTTTCGTGTGTTTTAACACGGAGATATACATGAAGGTCAGTTGCTCGCCATGTTTGTTTGGGCCGTGCGAAGAAGCTTTGCTCGAGGTGAAAAGTTTCAGCCTCAGCATATAGTGTAAGAGAAATTGATCAGATTGTCCGCGAAAATCTTACCGGAAATTATATTGAATACTTTCGCAGATATCACAAGAGAACGTGTTTAAAAGTTTGCGAGGTGCGTATAAAACAAAATGGTTGCAGGTGTTAATATGTCGCTTTAAACGTTCGACGAGATGTAAGCTTAAATTTTTCTAGATTTTTTGTATAATTTGCTGTGACTGAAACTTTGCCAATCCCATGAGGTTATTTCGTCGCACGGGCCACGCAGGCATATCGAGCAACTGGCGCTTACGCAGCTTTCTGTGCGAGCCAAAATTTAATCTCCTTCGGCTAGTTGTTTAGGTAAGGTTCAGGGTTTCTTTTTGCGATAATGAATAATCCGGGTAAAATTGTTTCAGATCGTTGTCGAGTATGCTCTTCCGTTTTTATCACCTTTAAGAGGAAAAGAGATCTTGATGGCGAGTTCATGAAAATAATTGAAGACGTATTCAATCAAAAGGTTCTACAAGACGATGCTGCTATAGAATTCAAAGATCATGGAAACGTAATTGTATGCTTAAGTCTTTAGCCGTCATCCCAGCCGAAGCATCTCTGAAGAGGATATATCCCCTTACTCCACTAACATCGAGTCATGAAGACGTGCAAACGGCCTCAAAATTCAACAAAAAGAAGGGCTTTCGAATCCCATTTGAAAATTTGCCAATATGGCCCAAGCCACCATCCTTGGTAGTGTCAGATACCAACAAAGAGGCATCGGTAGTAATTTCTCGTGGGCAGAGTACCCAAACAAGAAAATCAAATTGTTGCTGTTTCCCAGTTTCTACTAAATGAACATTTGTCAACTTTAAGGTTAGTCTCCTTCGCAGCCGTTGTTTGGGCTCGTCACGCAACGCTTCCTCCCCCACCAACACGCTGCTTGAACCCGAGCCGCATTCTTTTCCCTTTGTTTAGATTTCATGGTGACTACACGTGATAATGCGCGTTTGGACCAATCACCCATCGCCTTTGGTTTCACGATAAAACCAATCAAATTTCAATGACGTAAGTTTCCCGCGTAAATTCATCAGCGCTTTCTGGAGAAGTTGCCAGTCATCTCAAAAATTTCCCATGGATGTAACTCCGAAGAAATTGGTATAAAGTAGTCCAAGATGCTTCATTTGTTCCTCGATTTCACTCACAAAGGATAAAATTTACATTTTCGGTAAAAATTTATTTGATGTTGCTGAACTAATTCGTTCTTCGCTCACTGTTGACGTGCATCGCTACGCGGAGAACAGCAAATTGTTTGTTTGTAGAGACAAATGCTACCAGCCTTTGATGAAGTTTAAGAAGGCATCGGATAAACTGAAAGAAATGAAGAAAGAAATAGAAGAGGTCTTCAATACAAGAGAAAAACCCAGGGAAAAGAGACTGCTGCAAACGGACGAGGAGAATAATGTCGGTGCACAAGAGCTCTTTGATAGGACTGTGAACACGATAACACCTATATGATTATACATTTCCAAGACTACAGTTTACCATTAAAGTACCGTTTGTTATGACTACGAATATATTTCTCTACATAAATCGCAAGATTTCGAACGCAAAACATGAAGTAAAATTAAGCTTACGTCTATCACATCTGCTTTGGAAATGCCCTCGAGAAAGTGGGAAAACATGCCTATTGTTTACCACTCGACTTAATTGTAAAAGGAAAATATATAAACTTAAATAACATAAGACGAAGCTAAAATGGCACGTTAAGAGAAGTAAGGAATTGGTTCTTGACTTGCCACTGTCTTATAACATGTGCTTCATCGATAGCCACAGCACATAACCTCGCACGGTAATACATCATTTTCTAGCATCTATCGCCAACGATCATTCTTGAGCCACGCTTCTAGTGAGCCGAAAACTAACGAATATTTTCCGTACTCAATACTAGGGCGGTCAATCTCTGCTTGGGAATTAATGTTTGCCACGCTGACTCCAATACTTTGCAGGTAATTGACCTGATTCTCCATATGGCATACGAGCACAGAAATAACAACGATATGCCCAGCAAGATTGTTGATATGATCGCACACGAGTGGAAGAGCCTGATAAATCAAGGATTTTTCAAACCCTGTAGGCAGGTTTACAAATACATCTTCTTTTGCAAAAGAATTTTCTCAATTGCCAGTTTCTGGGGATCATTTAAACAAGGAATTTTGAATTTGGAAGCGGTCGAAACTAAAGCTTCTTCGAGAGTTGCCATTTTCTCTGCTCAATGAGCCGTTGATAGAACACGAGTTTTGATTGGACGACTAGTCTTGGCGGGACTTACTCAGAATTATATGAGCGAAATTGTGATTGGCTAAAACCAGGGAAAGAAATGCGCCTCGAGTTTAAGCAGCCGGTTGGTGGGGGAGGTATGGAGGGGAATACGGGACAAAATTGTTATTCTACCTCGTTATCGTGCTGTAAGATCACATGAGATAGCAAGCGCATGCGCCAACTCAGTGCAAGCTTACGCCTTCCACAGTCCAACTGCGCTTTTAGAACTGAGAGGAAAAACGCCGCATCTTCTGCTGTAAATGGCTGACAATCCATCTTTAACCCCTCCTAAAGAGGTCAGGGGTAAGGAAAAATCCTCTAAGGAGGACCTTAGCACTGATGAAGTGCGTAAATCAGCCGGAAAACCAGCCTCACAAAAAGGCGGGAAAAAGCCTCCAACGGTTCAAGCACCCATGAACTCGGCGAACGAAGGAAGTTCTGGTGTTACCCTAAACGCGGCAGCTCTTGGTTCCGTTATTGCCGAAGCCCTCAAGGGTTCATTTGAAGGCCTAAGGGATTCAATGAACGCGGGTTTCAATGACTTGAACAGTCTGATTGCATCACGTTCAGGCGGCAATGGTGACGAAGACTCGGCCGATGATTGTGATTCGAGTGTGTCTAAGGACGATGTTGAATCACTGGTCGAGGAAGAGCCACCCGCCAAGAAAAAGAGACTAAACGAACAAGGAAAGAACAGCAATCCTCTGATTACTAAGCTGACAAAAACCCTACAGCTCACCGAACATGTCGGTCCCGCTATCGACGGGGAACTTGCATCACTTGTGGATAAGATTATGAGGGAGAAAGGTAACGAAGACAAAATAATGGAGTTAAAGAAACAACACGAAACTCCCGAAAATTGCGCCACCCTGTCGGAGACAAAGGTCAATCAGGGTGTCTGGAACAATTTAGATGAGTCAGCTCGGTCAACTGACTTAAAATTCCAAAAGGTTCAGAAAAGCCTGATTAAAGGAATAATAGTAGTCGTATCAGAAGTGAACAAGTTGATGGGCGACTCAGAAACTCAGAAAGAAGATACTGTTAGTGCCCTAATGGATGGGGTGTTACTCTTGGCAAATGCTAACCAGGAGTTAAACTATCGACGGAGAGAGTTGATGAGACCACAACTCAATACAAATTTTAGACACCTTTGCAGCCCATCAAATCCAGTGACGGCCGAATTGTTTGGAGATGATCTCCCAAAGGCTGTTAAAGACATCTCAGACACAAACAGGCTGAGTTCAAAGCTCACCAAGGACGGCAGCTCTCATCACTCAAAAAGTAGCCAGCAACACCATGGCTGGCGTGGAAAGAAATATGTTCGCCCTCACAGTTCCAACAATAAGCAGTCCAAGAATTTAAACTTCCAGAGACCCCTCCACTTCAGAAGGAAGCAGGAGGGGAAGAAGAAGAACGACTAAGCTCAAACCCTATACAGGTTAGTCTAACAACAAATGAATTTGCTGGTAGGCTGAGGCATTTTCTTTCAACATGGATGAGTATCACAGCAGACCAAGATATATTGGATATGGTTCAGCACTGCCACCTAGAGATTGCAAATCCAACTCAACTAAGGCTAAGGCCTGAAATCCAGTTTGACTCTAAAGAGGAAGGAATAATTACCTCAGAAATTGCTCACCTGCTTGAATTAGGTGTCATTGAGCCTGCTGTACACACTCCAGATGAATACATTTCCACTATATTTGTCAGAAAAAAGAAAAGTGGTCAATACCGCATGATTTTGAATTTAAAGGGGCTTAACAAGCACATAGAGAAACACCATTTCAAAATGGATACTCTGTGGTCTGCTGTGCGACTCATGACTCCAAACTGTTTCATGGCATCAATCGATTTAAAAGATGCCTACTACTTAGTTCCCATTGCTAAGGAACATCGCAAGTATCTGAGATTTTACTGGAAGGGTTTTCTCTACCAATACACATGCATGCCAAATGGACTTTCATCTGCACCAAGGTGTTTTACTAAGTTGATGAAACCAGTGTACTCTACCTTAAGACAGAAAGGTCACCTGAATGTGGGGTACATAGATGATTCGTACCTCCAGGGTAGAGATGCCAATGAATGCCTGCTTAATATCTCTGATACGCAGAGATTACTTTCAAGCTTGGGGTTTGTGATTAATGGGCAAAAATCATCTGTCACACCAGCTCAGCGAATCATATTTTTAGGTTTTGTCCTTGATTCTGTGTCAATGACAATTACCCTCACTGATGACAAAAAAGTGAAAGTAAAAGCTAACTGTACAGCAATGCAACATAAGCATGAAACCACCATCACCGAGCTAGCCCAATTAGTTGGGACACTTGTCTCCAGCTTACCTGGGGTACAGTTTGGGAAACTTCATTATAGGAAACTAGAGATAGAAAAGAACTTGGCTCTAAGAGAACATAAGGGTAACTTTGAGGCTCTCATATCCCTGTCCCCAAGTGCAAAAGATGATCTTGCTTGGTGGATTGAAAATGTAGATATGGCCTTAAATCCAATATCACATGGAAATCCTGTCATTGAGATTAAAACTGATGCCTCAAAAAAGGGTTGGGGTGCATACCTTGATGGTGATACAACCCAAGGCTTGTGGTCTGCAACAGAAAGCCAATTGCACACCAATGAGTTAGAATTGAAGGCAATTCACTTTGCCTTGCAAGCTTTTGGTAAAAGGCTAAATAATAAGCATGTCAAAATACTTTGTGACAACTCAACAGCTGTAACGTATATTAATGCTATGGGTGGAACAAAATCTCCAAGTTGCAATCAAGTGACATATGACATATGGGATTGGTGTGTAAATAACAACACCTGGTTAACAGCAACTCACATTGCTGGAGTAGAAAACACTGAGGCTGACAAAGAGTCCCGCTTATTTAATGACCGCACTGAATGGGCCTTAAAAAGGGAGATCTTTACTCAAATAACTACCCATTGGGGCATCCCAGAAATTGATCTATTCGCAAGTAGACTTAATACACAGCTCCCCAGGTTTGTCTCTTGGAAACCTGACCCAGCCTCTTGTTTTGTGGATGCATTTACTATTAGCTGGGATTCCTTGTATTTTTATGCTTTTCCACCTTTTTGTCAAATTCACAGATGTTTACAAAAAATTTTGGAGGATCAAGTACCACAGGGAATCATGATCTTACCATTTTGGCCCACGCAAGTTTGATGGCCACAACTTCTGAGAATGATAATTGCAATTCCCTTTGTGTTGCCAAAGCACCAGGACCTACTTTCACTGTCACATTCTCCCCAGAAGTTTCACCCCTTGAGAAAGAAGTTGACTATGCTGGCATGTCTCCTGTCTGGCAGTCCATCCAGGATCAGGGTATTTCACAAGCAGCTGCAAAGCTCATCATGGCTTCATGGCGAAATGGAACAAAGAAACAATACAGTACCTACATCAAGAAATGGCAAAACTTTTCTGTTCAGAGGCAAATCGATCACACTCAACCATCTGTAGTGCCTGTGCTTGATTTTCTCACTGTGCTATATAAACAAGGCCTTACATACAATGCCATCAACACTGCCAGAAGTGCTTTGTCTAGCTATGTTACTTTAGAGGATGGGACATGTGTAGGAAAACACCCATTAGTGTCCAGGCTGATGAAAGGCATTTTTCAAGAAAAACCTCCAAGACCAAAATACACAGAAATTTGGGATGTGTCAATTGTCCTGGAATATCTCCAGTCTCTATCCCCTGTGGACACATTGTCATTAAAGGAACTGACACTGAAACTCGTTGTGTTAATTTTATTAGTTTCTAGTCAAAGAGGTCAGACAGTACATATGTTGAATATTGACCGCATGTCTTTTTCAAATAATTGCTACACCTTCCAGCTTGTGGGACACCTGAAGCAAAATAGACCAGGAGTTAACAACCCACTTGTTAAACTTACAGCTTTTGAAGATAAAACGCTATGTGTTGTATCTACGTTAAAAGAGTACTTAACAAGAACACAAAACTTAAGAGGCTCAGAGGGCCAATTGTTTGTTAGTTATCAAAAACCTTTCAGGAAAGTTAGTAGAGATACTATAAGCCGGTGGGTGAAGACTGTTCTCACTGACTCTGGAATTGACACTTCCAGATTTAAATCACACAGCACAAGGGCTGCCAGTACATCTGCAGCCAACAATGCCTCAGTAAGTCTTGATGACATTCTGCAAACAGCTGGGTGGTGCTCTGAGTCAACGTTTGCCAAGTATTACAAAAAACCTATTGTTAAAGAGAACATGTTTGCTGACAGGGTACTCAGCACTGTGAAGTAACACACATGTGTAAAATAAAAGTTTTGCCATGACAATGCTTAATGTTCGTGTTGCTTCAAAATCTCATGTGATCTTACAGCACGATAACGAGGTAGAATAGTAAAATTAAACGAGACTTACCTGTAAGTTGAAGTTTGATTGAGATTCTACCGAGTTATAAAGTGCTGGGAGATTACATGCCCTCCCACCCACCCTAATGTAGTGTGGTGCCTTGAATCACTCACATTAAGTTTTTTAAAGACTGAGTTGGCGCATGCGCTTGCTATCTCATGTAATCTCCCAGCACTTTATAACTCGGTAGAATCTCAATCAAACTTCAACTTACAGGTAAGTCTCGTTTAATTTTACTATTAGATCGTGTGCATGGTATCGTACTGCATTATATCGTACTGCATTATATCGTACTGCATGCTTATGTAGCCGGAGGTACTATATCGTACCCGGTATGTTGTCTTATCGTAAAGGCGATGCCATTATGTCGTACCACATGCTGCTATATCGTGCCCGATAATGCTACATCGTATCCAGTGTGTTGTTGTATCGTAACAGAGATACCGTCCCATCGTACCTGATAATGCTATATCGTAGTCGATAATGCTATATCGTACCTGGTGTATTGTTACGTCGTAGCAGTGATGCCGTTTCATCGTACCATATCCTGCTATGTCGTACCCGATAATACTATATCGTAACCGGTGATGCTTTATCGTACGTCTGACTGGTCAGCCGCTTACGGTGAAATTGGCGCGAAACTGACATCACGTGTTCTAGAACGCGATCGTTCTCGATTTTTACCTCTCTTGAAACGCGGTATTGGACAAGTAGAGATTTTTAGCATAGGTGTGTGTTTCTTTCCTCTAATCTACGGATATGTCAGTTCAAGATCTCATAGCAAGAGCCACATCTATTTTAAGAAACGCATTGACAGAGCTAGAGGGCACTTTCAGTTCAAATAGGACCAATAATAACTTTGGTGACCTGCATGGTTCAAGTGTCGGCACATATGCCATTCGCGATCGCGAACGTGCCTCAGCCTTCCATATCATTACCTTTTTCACCATTTACAAGAATAAGTCTTTCACAGAAAAAGTACGATAAGTCACTCCACGAGCCTAAAATAACAACCGCTGACCTTTTAATCCCAGTGGTCACGTGACGTCACTTCAAGTGTAAGGCGCTGACTAGTTAGACGTACGATAAAGCATCACCGGATACGATATAGCATTATCGGGCACGACATAGCAGCATATGGTACGATAAAACGGCATCATTGCTTTGACGTAACAATACACCAGTTACGATATAGCGTTATCGACTACGATATAGCATTATCAGGTACGATGAGACAGCATCTCTGCTACGATACAACAACACACCGGATACGATGTAGCATTATCGGGCACGATATAGCAGCATGTGGTACGACATAATGGCATCGTCATTACGATAAGACAACATACCGGGTACGATATAGTACCTCCGGCTACATAACCATGCAGTACGATATAATGCCTCACCGCACACGATCTAATAACAATTTTGTCCAGTATTCCCCTCCATAGGAGAGAGCGTTGCGTGACGAGCCCAAATAACGGCTGAGAAGGAGACTAACTTAAAGTATGCACAGATGCAATTACCCTGGTCCCAGAGGTTCTCTTCTCTCTAAAAATAATAAGATGAATCTCTTCTCCCTAAAAAAATCGGCGCCAAGCGCCGACAACGAGCTGCAAAGCAGCGAGCAGTAGAGAGAACCTCTGGTGGAGACCGTTGAGAACCTCACTTTGCTGCATTCAGCTGTTTTGACAGCTGATCAAATCTATCACTTTTCAACAGCCAATAGGAAACGTCAGAATCAAGCAAAAAAACTTAGGGTCGGAGGGTTTCGTGAATGTGTTGTTAGATATGAAACTACTCTGGAGGGGATGGGAGCGCCAATGTTTTGAAATTACTATCTGTCAAAATACTGCTACACCGGTGCGACAGTTCTCCCGTGTATCGACAAAGAAATTAACTTTGACCTTTACATTTCCACGGTGTATTTATGATTAGGGACTTCAAGAAACCACGACGGCGACGCCAAGGAAGAGTTCGATTAAAAAATGAATTAGTTAGAATTTCAAAACCGGCTGCAGGAGCTTACTGTCTCATATAGCGCGACAGCTCAACTTCCGCATGATGTATAAAGCAGCCGTTGAGTTCCAAATGGAAATTAAGATAATTTGCCGTCGCGGTTTCGGTTCGCAGACGACGCAAATTTTGGCGATTTCACGTTGTTGTTTTGCATAGGACGGCTATGAAATGTACAAAGTGTCAAAACGCACGTGCCGAGCTACTGTTCTGCCAATTAGATCTCTTTTTTTCCACGTCCTCGTTGCCGTCGCCGTCGTGGTTTCTTAAGGTCCCTAATAGCACTAATTGCACTCCTGTCAAGCGCTTCAGCAATCGACCAAACGACTTTTGCAGAGTCTATAGAGAAAACATAAAGATTACTGGCCGTTTACGGTATCATATTTTCTCCGACAAGAATAAAGAATTTCTCGACATCTTTCGGACTGTGGTTGCTTCAGACGTTCAAGACACGAAGAATTTATCTCAGGTTTTATGTCAGAAATGCTCTAGAACTGTTTTGAAATATTACAAACTCCTAGAACAACTCCAAGAACTTGAAAGACTTCGACTAGACTATAAGGAATCTGTATGGGAAAGCATTGACATACAGCGCGAGAAGAGGTGCGCCAAAGACTCCCCGGTTGATAATCTTGACATAAAGAATGCAAGGAAAAAAGCGTGTATCTTTCCCGCAGCTCCAAGGAGCAAAAGAAAACTTTGTGTGCAAAATAACAATGATAAAGAAGATCCTTTTTCAGCTTTGGATGTTGATTATTTCTGCGACTCGAGGAATCGAAAACGTAGTCATGCACGAACAGAGGTGAGTACATTCGAAGTAAACTCAATGATTTCTGTCATATTGTCGACACTCTTATAACTGGTTTTACCCTGGTCCCAGAGGTTCTCTTCTCTCTAAGTTGAGTTGAGTTTTTAATCGGAAAAATTACAGCTGAGATTCGTCGATTTCACCTCCGGTTAGACTTGTGGCTGTGATTCCACGGTAATGCAGTTCTCTTATATGCGAATCAATGAGTGACTTCAATGGGCAAATTACCAATACGATCGCATTGCGAGGATAGTCCTATCCTCTGAGAGAAAGGTCATGGCAAAAGTCAGCGAGCAACTGGAAAATGATGAACTTGCCGTGACCAGTTGGCAAGATGGCGAACACATCTTCACGATTAGGCAAAGCAAACAAAGCGTCGTTTTGTTCATTTGTGAGTTGATCTATCTCTGGAAAACGATTCTCCAGAATCAAAGGAGCTATTGTGTCAAAATAACTTTCCGATAACACCATGTTCTAATGATAAATATACTGAAATTTGTCTTCTTTTAAGGCGTGTTTATAAGTCTCGTAGAGCAATGCGATCTTGAGGTGTGATACTTGCCACACTCCCGTGTGTATAGTATTGGCAATGCAAAAACTACCAACTGTCCGGTCCCTCGGTACGATATCGGAATACTACACCCTCCCCCACATATTTTTTCACTGGCCAATCACAGGTATCGAAAACTAATAGCCAATCAGATCGCGACGATCATCAGCTGAATGCACCAAAGTGAGGTTCTCAACGGTCTCCACCAGACTCTCGCTGTCGGCGCTTGGCGCCGATTTTTTTGGGGGAGAAGAGATTTATCCTATTTTTTTAGAGAGAAGAGAACCTCTGGGACCAGGGTAAGATGCAATACAACCTATGTTGAAAAAAGAGAAAAGCTAAGCGTGGAAACTCTTGTTTATTAGATGTGGGTAGATGACCCTGTACTAAGCTGACATTTACGTTAAAGCATATCCGCCCTTTCCATCCAATATTTCTTGGTCTTTGGTTTTGTTTTCCTCAGTGAAAGCTTCATCGATTCCTAATGATCTAAGGTACTTAACTTGGTCTTCAACAATCGACAAAAGAGGTGAAATGACAATGACCAAGACACTAGAAGAGTTTCCGTGGCCTTTCGAGCTCAAGAATTTGAACACTCTAGGAAGCATGCGTAGTTGAAAGATTAAGCTCTTTCCAAACCCCATCGGTAACTGTCCGAGATCAGCTCTCCTTCCCACGATGTTCTCGATAATAATTTTTTGTTCAGATTTTCATTCGCTAACCGAAAACACAGCTAACATTTCTCTAAGCGCTTGCCGGAGGTCGTCCACGACCTTAACGTCCTCTGCAACCTTGGCCATATTCTTAAAGAAATAAATTGGATATATCAACAAAGTTGAAATGGTAAATTGGCCACCGTAACGATTACAAAAGCTGACGTTTCGAGCGTTAGCCCTTCGTCCGAGCGACTAGAGGAATTGTGGGTTGTGTGTGCTTTCAAAGGCAGAAAATGGAGCAACGTTATTGGTGGGAACATGGCAACGAGAAAAACACGAATAAATTAGTGGAATGAAAAGCGTTCGTTGATCCCTGTGGGATTTAGACTGCCGGTTTGAAAGATGAGCTTTTGTTCAAGGGTTTTACGGCTTTCCGTGCTACTTAAGTGTAAGGAAAGAGCGCAGATTGCCATATGTTGTTTAGAATGATTAGGTAAATTAAAGTGTCTAGCGACTGGTTTCGATGTGTCCTTGTCATTCCTTTCCACGTCTCGAAGGTGTTCTCGGAAGCGGTCACCTAGTCTTCTGCCTGTTTCGCCGATGTATATCTTTTTGCAATAAGTGCAAGTTATAAAATAGATTAAGTTGGCGGAGGTGCACGTGAAGTGATCGGTGATCTTAATGGATCGTTTAGGTCCCGATATTTTATCAGTGTTGTGAATGAAAGGACACGTTTTGCATCGTGCACGAGTGCATTTAAAAGTGTCTGGTGGGTCATTAGTCTGAAAAGAACTTCTGACCAAAAAATTGCCTTTGTTTTTGTCGCGTTTGAATGAAATGAGCGGAGGCTGCGAAAAGATAGTGCTTGTCTCTAGATCGTTTTGAAGTAATTTAAAGTTTTTAAGAATGATGGATTTAACTGAGTGGTTGTGAGGGTGAAACGTGAGAGTGAATGAAATGCGGTCGGAATCTTCCTTATGCGACGTTTGTAGTGCTGAATGTCGATCAATAAGTTGGGCGCGGTGGTAACCCGCTAGAACGACAGATACAGGGTAACCACGTTTATCGAAAAACTGGCACATTGACTCTGATTTGGGGTGGAAATCAGAGTCATCCCTACATAAACGACGAAGTCTTAGAAACTGAGAAAAAGGAATGGAATTCTTTACGTGAGATGGATACAAAGACGAATATAACAAGCAATTATGCGAGTCTGTAGGTTTGTAATACACACTAGTGCATAAACCGTTGCCTTCGATTGAAACTTTGGTTTCCTAAAAGGTTAAAGAATTGTGAGAATCTTCCGAGGTATATTTCAGAGCTGGGTGAAAAGAATTGACTGCGGTTGTGAATTGAGTGAGCTTCTCTTTGGTAGAGGAGGTAGCGCCGATACAGTCGTCGATGTAGCGACCGTAGAGTTCAGGTTTGGACCCGTTGTATTGGCTGAAAAATTGATGTTCGACAAAACCTACAAAAAGATTGGCATAGCTAGGTCCCATTTTGGTGCCCATGGCTACACCATTAGTTTGTTTGAAGAAGTTGTTTCCGAATGAAAAACAATTGAGTGTGAGCACTAGTTCGGCTACGCGTAGCAGTGTTTCAGATTTAGGTTCCTTAACAGTACGTTGATCAAAAAAATGTTTAAGGGCCAGAAGGCCTTCACCATTAGGAATGACAGTGTAAAGAGACGTAATATCCTTTCTCGTTGCCATGTTCCCACCAATAACGTTGCTCCATTTTCTACCTTTAAAAGCACACACAACCCACAATTCCTCTATTCGCTATGAAGAAGGGCTAACCCTCGAAACGTCAGCTATTGTAACCGTTACGGTGGCCAATTTACCATTTCAACTTTGTTGATATATCCAAATTGTTTCCTAATCTAGTTTCATATGGCAAAAGTCTTCAATTAAAAGAGCCAATCTCGTCGCTGTTTGCCAATACATCAGTTTTCTTTACAGCGGACTAAAGCTCGCTAAAAGAGGACGGATGTTTTTCTAAACGAATGTGATGTATGACATTTACAAGCTAACATTTACATGACGACCATTCGAGACGGGAAATAACAGTGACATAAGTAAAATTAACGTCAACCAAGGCCTGGACCAGAATCCTCCTTCTCTGTTCCATTGTTTTCTCTTGAAATCTCTCATGCATGCAAGTCCAATAAAAGGACTTTTTAAAGGCTGTAAAAGGAACATTTCAAATCCAGCCTCAAGCGTCAACCCTACCTTCCAATACTGTTGTTTGGGTCGCGAATAGCGTTTAGCTCGAGGTCATGAACAACGGCGTTCAGTGATGTCACGTGACACGACCCACACATTTTCACTACTGTTAAGTAAAATTTGTAAACAACGTGATTAGTATAATTTTACTGTTTATCATACAGGAAACAGATTATAGATTTTAGCCCTCTCTCCCGCGGAAACTGAATGGCCCACGGTTTACTTTCATTGATGAAAAATCTCATAATGTAAAATTTGAAATATTAACGTCATTAGTTGTCAGCGATGTCCGGTGACAACAGCCTTTTACGACCCTGAAGACTTTTCTTCAAAGCTAGATTTTGCATCAATGCTATTTGAGAAATGTTTTTAATAATTCTGAAATTCTTGAAAAAAAATTATCAAATTGACAAATTTGGAAAGCTTTTACATCTGAAATTGTTGAAGCTGCGAACGTCGGATACGAATTACAAGTTTTTGAATTTTACGTTAGATTGTAATCAATCAATATCTAGGAATTGAAAAGCACTTAAAAGTTTTTTTCTTTAAGAGAACGTAAAGACATCCTTTTTAACTAAGCCATGATCAACCGCTGGATCTCTACGAAAAATTATTCGATTTGCGTGTGTTACATGCGAAACACAAATCCTCTGAAGATCTATATATATATATATGTGTGTGTGTGTGTGTTTGTGTGTATGTATGCTTTTATTCATTTTTTTTTTTTTCAATGAGTTTTAAGGTAACGCACACTTTTTCGAACTTTTCACGCACGTATTTTTAGTTCCTAAAATTGAGCGAATCATTTTGGTGATGTTGAGGGAAGATCTTGTCATTGGTACTTTAGCAGTTTTACAAATGTTTAATTTGTTTCATGTTATTTTTGGTTCACCCTGAGAGTCTATTTAATAAACTTGACACCGAGTGAGGTTTACCTCTTTTTTACTTCTAAAATAAGATAAATACAGGCGAGGCAGGAAATATATTACTGCTGATCTTACAATTCTTAATGGCGAGTCATTCCTAATGCTATTTTTCATTGTCAGGAACTCATGTGAAATTCGTTTTTAAAACATGGTGAAACTGCGCCGCCGGTAATGTATATCCGGTAATTTGCGAAAAGTTAGCTTATTGATAAAAATACCTTCCTTCCTTGTCAGCATTTTTCGGTGTATTTCAAAATATTTCCAAATGTTTAAGTATCCGAAAGCGAAAGTACCTCTCGAATTCGGCTGTTATTAAAAAGAAACATCATTCCTAATATACGCGGTAGGTGTATGGTTAGTTATGAGGGGGGTGGAGTAGGGGCTAACAAATAATTTGATCATTAAAAGGTACCTGAATAGGGGGGAGGTCACTTCAGACACAAAAATCAAAAGAATTGGGTCATATTCAAGTTTTTGATCGCCTTTCTCTTTCCTGGGAGGGGGGGATATTATTGTTGTCAGGCCAAACGGAACTGAGATTTTAACTCTGATAAACTCCTGGCGGTCAGAGGGGAGAGTCAATAGACCCTTCCACGGTTTTTACGGCCATATTGTTTGGGGTCAAACAAAACCTCGTTGCGTAGCAACGAGCAATATATTCTTATGTAATTATTCGACGCGCGTCGGTAACTTCGCTCAATATCGTAACTTTATAAAGGGAAAATCGCTTATTTTCGTCTCCAAATCTAGTGGGAACAAAGATAAGGCGTTACTGAAAGTAAGTGCCGAATTTTTGGCGAAGTACCTTTTTATCAATGCGTTTTATGGGCAGATTGATATTTTGTTTGAAGGTGACCTCTTGGCCGCCATGATGCGAGAATGGCATTTTTAAAAGCACTTCTTTCGGTTGAGAAATAAGAATATGTTTTTTAAGCCATCGATATTGTGTAGTTTTAAATTTTAGGATTTATGGTGGGAGTAAGTACTCAAGTAAGGTTCTGAAAGCATCTGTATTTTGCATGCCAGTATAGAGTCGAACATCAGCATCTCTGGTTATTTGTGCAGAGGCTGTACACAGTGTTAATCCTGGGGAATCGTCTCCACTTTTCATCAATTCGTCACTTGCAGTGATGATATCACTATTATCAACCGGTGTTGATAATCGCCGCCTTTTGGGTGATTTGAATGCTCAAAAAGAATAAAAAAAAAGATTAGGTATTGGATTGCTTACTGAAGGCTTCCCGTCTCGAAAATGATTGGAGAAGACGACAACACTCTCCCTTGACTTTCCTATTGAGAAATATTTTCTTCCCTTCTGAACCTGTCGAGACCATGCTTCAATTAACGATTGCTTGGGCTTGTGAAACGATAACTTCTGTACATGTGAGTGGATGACCCATTTTTTCGGATAACCTCTATCTTTGTTACAGCCGCCGACAGAACACCTATCTCCAAAACCGATTAAACCAAGGGTTTCTCTTTTCCGAGTTATTGGTTTTTCAAGAGTATGTTAGCCCGTCTGGACGAAAAGGTTTAAAGAGCACGTAAACACATTTATTTCAGTTTTCCTCTGCACAATTAAGTTACTTAATTACAAAAAGTCATTCGGAAAAGCTGTACTCTGACTTTCTGGCATTATGTCGGCCGCGAGGTCACGTCCAAAGAAAAACGATCTCAATGTTCTCATAAAACGCAGAGAAGAAAAGGTTTTTCGCCAAGAGGAGAAAAAGTCACTCCCCTTTATTGACGTCTTCTCTTTTTCAGCGATGAATATTAATTTTTGTTCCTGAACAAAGCGAAAATTTAAACGAGGGTAGCGATGCGCGTCTTTTTATCATAAGAGATACTACGCAACGAGGTTTTGTTTGACCCCCAACCAATATGGCCGTCAAAACCGTGGAAGGGTCTATTTTTTCGCTATGTCACAGTTCTAAAATTGAGTCGAAGACAACTTGTTTATCAAAACTCCGTCCTCTTGTGGACTACTTTATCCTTAAGCAAACTCGAGATTAGAAACACCTTAATGATTGCTGTCTGAGAGGAATTGTTTACATTTCATTTACGGTGTACAAATAGAAAATTTTAGACCATCCAAAAGGGAAACAAGACATCATTTTCCCTGGATATACTGAGTACAGTAATGTGTATAGTCAGAGCAGTTATAGTGGCTGAAATATCCATGAATGTGAGAGCAATATTAATAGTTCAACTCTTTTGGCTCATTTGAATACGTGCTGTCCCATTGTCGACGAAAGGTAAATATCGTTAGTAACTGACAGGAAATATAACTATCTTTGTTTACTTTTCCACGTCTAGACTAGGTATAAATAGATGCATTTTCTCACGTTCCCTCAGAAAATTAAAAAGATTCAGTGCGTTGTTTCTGTTATAACACTTCACTCTTATATGGTCTTGAACTGCATTCAGCTGCAGCCAGAGAGAAACGATGTAATTCGCCGCGAAGAAAGGAAATCATACTGAACGCGTCGGTGTATCCGGTACGGATTACTTCTGTTCAGGGCAAAGACAAATGATGTCTCCCCTTTCATACGCTTTTCAAAACTATCTTTTTTACATGGGCTTGTTAGCTGCTTGCAGTTGCATTTTATACCAGATAGCGATGATTCCATAATATTTGATAAGAGATTTTAGCAAATTCGGATCCTTGACGGCAACAACTATTCCTCTATGAGTGCCAAAACCAAAATTGCTTTCTGTCACAAATTATACCAGATAGCGGTGATTCAACCAGTGTAAAATTGATCGAGGAAATTTGTCAGACAATCCTTTCTGACCAGTTTTGGATCATAGGTGAATCATGCGTTTGGTGTTATTAACACAGTTATAACAGCCTTTTGTAATCGACAACGCAAGTGATAGAGTTCTTATTTCAGGCGACAACTCATATTATCATTGTTTGACAAAATTCTAGTCATAAAAATAAGATTATATGAATCGCATCTAACATCAAATCTTGGGCAAGAGAATGTGATTTGAGCAGATAATATTCTCTTGATCTTAGGCTGTTCTCTGCCAAGATTTAACTATGGAATTATTTATACATTTTCACTAAATTCATCGTGAAGCGAATAGCGTTCGGATTAGGTGGGTTCAAATCTATAAAATGAAGACGTTCAGCAACAAAAAGGGTGACAGCTTTTTATGTTCTTAACTCAAAAGTGTTTTTGGCTGCATACTATTATAACACGTACGACTCCGAGGCGTTTCCGAGGAGGGGGGGGGGTTCCTGAGTTGATCCATCCCCGTATTTATTTTTCTTTTTTTTTTCCAAATCAATAGCATACATGTACAAATCTTATAATTTAGGTTTGCGTTTTAATGCGAATCCGAAAAATACGCATGGCATTAACCCTTTCCACTGCTGCATACTTCATCTGACGGTCCTTTTCGACGCATGAATAAAAGCCAGTTGTACACAGAAATCTCGACTATACAACTAGACACTATACCATGAATACTACAACTACACCAAATAATTATAAAAGTGTCAAATTGTTCTTAGAACTCATCATTGCTAAACTGCAAAAAAGTTTGGATTTGCAAGAGTGGAAGCTATTGGAGCATATCGTCATGAATAGCTAAATACATACAATCGCAGTGCATTTCATCGACAAAAGTAGTATAAAAAAGCCGATGACATTCTACTAAGAACATTAACAGAGCACTTTCCGATTGGTCGTAGTAGGACTTGGACCAATTAAAGAGCGAAGTAAATAAAACCAATAAAATTATGAGTTACTTTCATAAGTCAATTGCAAATTGCTCCAAAACTACAAAATTGCAAAGGAAACCCAAACAAGAACCACAGCACGGGTGGCGTTCTAGTGACCTTCAATTCACCAACATTGAAGTTTGAAGAATCGGACGCAAACAATTTTACTCAGAAACCGGCCTAGCAACCTCTTGTGAGAGTTGGGCCTCGACCAATTTCGGAAAGGGAAGGAAAATCACGGAACTTATAATCAGAGTACTTAACACAGAATTCAAAAGCGAGTTTTAATGATGTAGTTCGATTTGTTTACTCACGGTCATTTGAAAGTACATACAGTTGTAGAGGAGTCATTACTTGTACAGGTGACCTTGCCTGGCTCCAAAAAAAAAAAACATCCTTTGTTTCTAATTGCTGACTGTAATGCCAGTTTGTTAAGGGATTTACGGCCTTTGAAAACCCTTTTAATGTATATTTTGAACATCAAAAAGGCAGTTTAAAAGCTACGTATGTGACCTATCTTTGTTCCTTGGCCGTTTATAATGTTATCCTACATGTAGTAAACATACTGAGTTTGTATTTGATAAGTCGGTAGCTTTAAGGCAATGATAATTATACGCTTTTTTAATCTAGAATTAAAAACATTTTGAGTTTAAAAACAGACAATATAGGCTTCAACTGAGTTACTTCTCTTTTTTATTCCAGACATTTTATTTTTGTGAAATAAAAACAATTGCTGGAGCTATCTTGTGCAAGAGGTATTAGAAAGTAGGTCGTTTGACGACTTTTGTTGAATTTAAAGAGACGTGTTTTTTGTTCGTTATTCTTGTCCCGTATGGTAGCGATTGGCATTGTCTAGCTGGAAGACCACTAATTGTTGCATATTGATCATTACGCTTTTCTAAGTCATCCGAGTAGGCCTAACGATTCGTGTCTGTGAAATACTCAAAAGCCGTCTCCTAAAATTTTGTCACAGAGGCATACAGGTACAGTTCTGGCATTAAAATGTATCTTGAACAAGATATTTTTTATTTTCACTGACATGGAATTTAGAACACAGCTCTTGAAAATCAGTTGATAACAGTATTCCTGACGATCCTGCCTCGTAATAAATAGGACAGTCACACTTAATTGCGCATAAATTATCATAAATTTTCCAGCTGGATTCTTTGTATATATATATATATATATTTGTATACTTTTGGCAACGGGCCATTTTGGAAATCATTCCCAGTCAGATTATTAAAATACGACCAAAGGAAATAACGGTCGACAGGTATGATACATATGTTTGCTTTTGCCAGTAGTACAAACAGCTTTTATTACGAATATTTTTCTCTGATTCTACCAAAATAGAAGTTTACAATCGAAGTGCACTAATTCTAAACGAAAAAAGATGTTCAGAAGTTTTTTAGAAAGGACAAAAGCAACCAAAATTGAAATAATCTTTCGTCGGTTTTGATGTAACGATGATCCACTTTTTTCCTTATTTTTAGTTTGAAAACATGAGAATTTTGCAATTGTTCAAACGCGTACAATCTAGTAACATCGAAGGGAACAAGGAAAAAGTGTACCAACAGTTGTAAACCCATTCGTGATTATTTATATAATTGGAGCTTCTGAATAATTTGTGTGGAAAAAAGTTTTAATTTTTCACTCTCCAGTAGGGAACATGATCTTCAGCAGAACATCAAGATTCCATTTTCATAGAAACACGCAGAACACGAGGCGAATTACACAATACTCTGAATTCATTGTAAAATGCATTTATTCGGCAATCAATCGGCAATCAATCGACAAGGAGAAAGAACAACTTGCAGTGTAAAAAATCAAAATTTGTGTGCAAGATACGAAATTGCAAGGGAGTTTTACCTTCGAAATTAGAAACTTACGTTGCAGCCGGAAATTTCTGAGGTAAACTTCTAAATATCAATCACCTTGAATAAAGGAGAGGGTTTGATTTAATTGCATAGAACAATAACTGACTGATACCAAATGATAACTTAGACAAGCCATATCAACTTTGATTATGATCAAAGAGACATTTTTAAATAGTTTTAAGAGTCACATTACAATCTGTAGAATTTTTTGCGAGTTACTTTTAACTTAAACTCAATATTAGTTGAATGCGCTAGCACAACACACAAAAAATACTAATAAATTTAAGGTAAAATAGTGGTAACGGATATGAAAAGAAAAACCTTGAGCAATTTAGGCTCAGTTTTCCGAGATACGAATCAAAACTTTGTCAGAGCAATTATAAGCAATGATCAAATCGTCTCTTACTTCTTTTGAGGTTTACACGTCATGCCAATGACGTCATTTTATGACACCAATGACGTCATTTTAGTATAATTTTAATGTCAAACCTGTCAAGTTATTGAAAAGGATCGGGTATGTCCTTATGTAGACCTTGCTTTTACCGAATCGAGGCTGATAGTTTCGAAAGAAACTGTTTGGGGCTGCGTCGCTGGGAGTAACGAAATAATTTGGATATATCAACAAAGTTGAAATGGTAAATTGGCCACCGTAACGATTACAAAAGCTGACGTTTCGAGCGTTAGCCCTTCGTCGGAGCGAATAGACGAAGGGCTAACGCTCGAAACGTCAGCTTTTGTATTCGTTACGGTGACCAATTTACCATTTCAACTTTGTTGATGTATCCAAATTAGTTTACCGAATCAGTCTTCCTTCTGTTCCCAAGAAATGCTGCACCGGTTGAAGTGATTATGTCGGAACAAAAGTTTTTCTAACTTCATTTTAACGCCACGAGTAATTCTTTTTTTAGAGTTTTATACAGAACTTACCACAGTTTTATGGAACAAAAGAAGTGATATTCTATTATTCAAAGTACTTTTTCCATATTCATGCCAGCAAAGAAACAAGAAAGCATTACTTGTGAGAGATGACTTTTCCAGTATTCCCTTCTTGGCCTTTTTCTGTGTTTTTCAGTTGACATAAGCTAAGGAATTATTCTCAAAATAAAAAATAGCAAATTGACCAAGTCAGCGAAAACGGAATTATTTCAATTGTTATCATAAAATTACTCACAAAATGTTGTATATATGAGAATATGTAACATTGCATAAGATATATGATACAATATGAGATATTAAAAGCAAACTTATTAGTATACAAACTGTTCGAATGAGGCCTTAAACTGCTGTAAAAACCAAAATTTAAAATCCAAGCTTTCGCCGATGAACGGCATCATCAGGGATAAGAAAATATTCCGAGCGCGCTATATATATGCAAAGAGATTGTGTGGTGAAATGTGTAAAAAATGTGACTATGTAGCTTTGATACATAGTCACGGCATAGTCACTGCGGCTCCGTTGGCAGAGAATGTATCCCAATGCATAGTCTCCAATGTTCGTGGGGCACTCGGCCAATTCCCTTTTAATTATTTCTTTTTTTATCTGGGTTTCGTAATCCAAACTCATCAGATAAATTCACTAAGACCACCTCGTGAATCTGATACCTCCTCCACACCAAACCTATACATGTTTTAAAATTCTTTCCGTCATCGAAGATGCTCAAACTGATATTTGTCGTCTTCAGATCATTAGCAAATTGAAGGTAGAAATTCGGTAAGATTGAGTGTTTCAGGTTTCTGTTGCAGAATTTCATTGAGTTAATCAGGTTTTACTTAGCATAAATGCTGATGTGACTAGGAAATGTTTTGTTTTCAAAACACTGGAGCTTAATTTTCCTTAAGCCTTGAATTTGTCATTTAATCTTGAAATGCCCAGGGGCCTAACCAGAAGGTTCATAATTATCCCGAACTTTTTTGTGAAAGGTCCTTGACTGAATAACTTTTTTTAAAAATTGCGGAATCATTTAGTTTGAAAGTTGTATTAATTTTTAATTAAAGCACTTTGTATGCTTTGAATATATAAAATCTATGAATTTCAAGATCATTTCGCTGTTTTTCGTATGTTATTCGGTGAAAAATTCAAATATTTTCTTTAATGAGCCACAACGAGTTGGTCTGAATTATAAGGAAAGTTGGTTCAGTTATTGACTTTGAAAACACATTATTTGTGCTCAATTGTTTAGTCTCATTTTGATCTAACATATCAAGCTTCACAGCACGAACTCTCTTTCATCTGTATTCTTTGAATATATAAAACCTATGAATTTCATGGAGATTTCGGTGTTTTTCGCATGTTTTTCAGTAAAAAATATCTTGTTGTATGAGCCACGACGAGTTGGTCTGAAATATAAGAAAAGTTGGGTAATGACTTTGGAAACACATTATTTATGCTCAATTGTTTTGTCTCATTTTAATCTAACATGTCAACCTTCACATCAAGAACTTTCTTTCATCCTGATAGCCAATGAGGTCGCGCGTTTTTATTGGAACAAAAATAACAGCATTTTGAACTGAAAGGGTCTTAAAGTCGAGCCCTCAAGATAAAGTTATCGGTTCCCTTTGACCACCAGGTTACCGGAGGTAGAAAGCAATTATAAGTTTATTTATCGTGCAGCGACCAAAAGCAGATGGAATGAGTCCTTTCTGTCATTTTCAATGAAGTAATGATCGAAGGGAACAAACTAGTTTTATAGGAAACTGTTCAAAGTTTGAAAGGTACGTACATCTTTATTCATATGTCTATGTAGAACTTTGTACAGAAAGGTATATTTTTACAGTTATTTGATGTTAGTGACTCGATAAAAAAAGATTAATCAGTACTTTCGTTTATATGACCTCCCAGGGCCGACCAGAAGACATTATATTTTACGTAGAAGTCATTAAGTTATGCTTTTTGCAATTTCTAATGAAATTACGTGACATGTTTGTGGGTTATTCATGTTTGTATTTTGATAACTGCCGTTTAAAAAACTAACTATGATCGAAAACAAGTATATAAAAAAAACTTGATTAAGTTGTAGACTGATTTGTGGAGGGTGCAGGACGAAAAGAATCTTTCGAGTTCCTTGTGAATGTTTTGAACCTAAGAACTTTTAATTTCGTGATAATTGCTCAAAAAAGTATAAAGATCAAAAGCTTCGTTGGCGAACCTCTCCATACGCTTGATTCATGTTCACAGCCACTGGGTTTGTAAGATATCAGTACTTTTTCCCCCGAAATGGCTTTGTGCAAATTTTAAATCAAGTTCTCGCGCGTCTACTTTCCTTGACGAAGCTTTCTCATGGCGACTGTAGTCCCTTGACCATTGTAGATGAAATGAATCGAAAAAGTCTGTTCCAGGCCTCCTCTGTTTCCTTGGTCCACTGACTGCGTAGTAAATCTTTCAAGTTGTACATTAGTGCTTCCTGCATTGCCTGAAAATTAAGAAGAAAAAGGAGATGTTGTTCTATTGTTATTCAGTTTCAAATCTGTCAATGACCCATGTTAAATAAACGGTATCACTCTTACGGTAAATCTAACGCGTAAAGTTGATGATACCTCGTATTTTCGTGGAATGAGAAAGTAAGTTTACAATACAAATGATAATCGTTTGATGTTCAAAGTCCAGGTTTAAAATATTTTATTAAATTGATACTCATTTTGCTGCTTCCTGAGCCTGTTTTCAAATTTTACCAATCCACAAGCGTTTCAAGTGTTGCACAATACGATTTCGGTTCGAAATATTACTTCTTCTCAGTAAGAAAAGAGAGAGAAAAGAAAAGAGAGAGGAAAGGAAAGAGAGAGAAAACAAAGAGAATGATTAAACATGGAACTGACGCAGACAGCAGTTTTAGAGAAACGTCCACGATCTGGAGCGTTGGCTATGAAGACAACTAAGTGGTAATTAACACTTCCCGAGAAGCTTGGTTTATAAACGCTAAGCATTTCGTTTGCTCTGTCTTTTTCATCTCTTATGAAACCTCCAAACAGGAAAGTTATTTAAAAATTGCCAGCTCTGATTTTGCCGAATGATTTAGATATGAGTCGCCTTTCTGCATACGATACCTTTGTTCCTTGTATTTTAGGAAGTCTTCGTTTGCTAAAGCCACGGAGTCTAAATTTTTGTCATAGTGATCATGCAATCGTTATTCTGACGTATCAACTTGTTACATTTTAGTGACACTTACATCAAGATAAGACGGTTTCAATGCGCGAGCTTTATGCCTCCTTCCCAGTTCCTCTAGGTACGCAGCGAAGCTGAACGCATCATCCAATGAAGTCACGGCATTCTCCACTGCTTTCATGACTCGCTTGGCGTGTCCGTACAAAGCACTTGTGTTTTCTAGTTCAACTGGATCTACATCTTTAAATTCTGGAAACAGCCTTTGATAGTCGGGATTCAACTCAAAAAATCTGGAAAAAGTTAAAGGAACCACTGTTCCAAGTGCAACAGTAAACAGCGCTAAAGGAGAGGAGGGGGAAAAGACGAGAGATCTTGGTAGGTTTTTTACCCAGTACGACCCAGACTTTCCGCGGTTTTTCACTCAAAGCTAATGTTATCGCACCGTTTGCTTTGTCTCTCCGTTTACAAACTGAACTCCTGAACCAGGGTGCTTATGAACCAAATTGGGTCCTTGACTTGTGATTAAGCAATTATCGAGTGAGTACCTAAAATAGTCCCAAGTTGCTATGGTTTCCCTACACGTCGCTATGTGATTGGTCTAAAAAAATTTGTACTAGATTTTCAGCCAATTAGATGCAAAACTTAATTCAATCGCGACCTAGTCTCTTGCGTCTTCCCACGTTTCCTGCAGTGTACCTGTTCAACAACTCTTTGCGACATTTGACCATGTGCTGATTGAGTGTCGCGAATGTATGACTTTTTCCAATCGATCCTGTAGGTCAGCGGTTAGGGTTAGCAGAAAAACGTGGAACGGCCGTGGTTTGACTGATGATTGCAAACTGATATTCTGAACAAGTAGCGGTAAAAAGATCTTGCATTTTACAAAATTTAATCAGAACGAAATTGAAGTGCATTGCACTTTTTCATTTAGGTGGCATAGCTTGAAGAGAACGATATTTTCTTCTCGACATAATCCATATTTCTTCGCCGCAAGCATGACAAAGGGGCTTAAACGGATAAAAACAATTGATATTAAACTTACTCAACATTTTATGTTTGTATTCGGTGAAAGAACGACATCAATTATCAGAAAACGTTTTGTTCCGGCGCAGAATTTCCCTGACAATATTATACTGTTAATTATTACTTTTATTAAAAACCGAACAGAAGTTGAATGACCAGAATTAATGGCAAGAGTTAAGTTGTGACAACGTTGTCAGTAGGTGGTATCTTTGATGGCATTCTTTTAGCAGAAATGAATTCACAATTTTTCATTTTGATTTTTATGGAAAGTCAGGCTGTCAAGATATATTTTCACGGCAGGCATATTAGTTATGAAGTCTATTCCACTGATCGATCAGTCTCCACCTCCATCTCACCCTTTGAAATGCAAAATATGAGTGGGAGAGCTCGAAAATTATCTGGATAAGAACTTTGTTACCGGTTCCACTTGCACCCCTATTTCGTCTTTGAAAAGGGGCAGCGCATACCTTTTATTTGGATAGTCTCATTTGTTTATGTTACTATAAAAGGACAGCTAGTCGACAGATTAGCGCAACATCGTACGCAAGCTTCTTCCCAACAGCAGTGTTTCCTTAATTTGTAATTTCTCCTTTTTTGCACCTGTCCCTTCCGTCCTTTTTTTTTTTTTTTTTCTTTACTAAGGATATACCTGCTTTTGTGCATCTATTCAGCGAGCTCTGAAAGTAGAAAAGTCTGGGGGAAAACTCTAGCCAATAAATACGATTACTTGCAATTGCTTTTTTTGGGAAGGGGAGGAAACAGCCGTTGCGAAATGCAATAGAGCCCCAGCGAATGATTCCTCACGAGGACAAATACGATTATTTCAGTCACGTCCGATTTTGTGAATTTAAAATTGCAACAAGTAGAACGGCTCTCGAGAATCCCAAACTAAGTAAGGAACTCACATGCAAGAAGTACACATCCGCGATAATTTCATGATCTGAATCCACCCTTACAAGAGCGCTTCGCTGCAACTCTTACCGTAAGAAAAGAAATTTTTGGTGCTATTCCCGGGTAAGTTATATCTATCCCTGATGAAGGTTAACCTACTCAATAGCGTCATTCAAGGGTTCAAAATGTATCATCCCGAATCAGATTTCGGTATGAAATAACAAAAGCGGCGACAGAAAAAAAATCAAGGACTTCTAAGCGAAAACAAAATAATGAAAGGAAAACAGAGTATACTGAGGAAATTGAGTAAACGACAAAACACGAAAATGTTTACCTTAGAAACGTTTTCTTCCCGACCATATTTTTGTGTTGTTCTATCGTTTCCCAGGTTTCTCGTACAAGATACTTCTGCGGCTCAGACAAGGGAAGTGACACATGGGCATGTTTTTGACTTGACGATGAAGAGCAACCCATGCTTTTTTTTGTTCGAGAAATGATCGAAACTTTTTAGGTCACTACGGTGTACATGTGACGACAGAATTTGTAATTTAGGTGCTGGAGGAAGTTGACATAATCTATGTAAACTAGTTTCTCCACTGCCCGCAATGATTGCTTGGTGCATCTTTGTAGACACCAATAATTAAGAGCTTTATCTTGAAGTATTTTGCTTTTCGTCAAGTATCGCGCGCAATTTCCTCAAAAACAAATTTCTTCAGAGCTAAAAGGTAATAAATTAGGGTATGGTTTTGTCCTTCTGAAAAGAGCCTGACGTAAATTTATATTGCTAGTCAATTTAGATATCCTGGCGTGAAAAAGTAGATATATCTAGCCAGGTCCAATGTGTTTTGTTTTTGTTAATTTTCAAGTTGCTACCGCAGACCTGAGGCCTAACAGGTGTTTTTGGATTAGTTGCATGTGGATTTCATATGATGGGAAAAATCTTTAGACTGAGCTGAAAACAAGTTAACTTGAGATTATCGCAAATATGTCCACTCTTTGAGAATATTTTTAGCATCGTACTTGATGTCATTCACAGTAGAAAGAATAGCTTCAAAAATAACCTTTGCACTTTGTTTGAATGTTTTCCCGAAAAGCTGTCACTTTTCTAACAAAATCAACTCTGAGATAGAATAAATATATGAAAATCATATATCCCAAATTAGCATATTTCATTTAGTCCGAGGATTTTCAATATTTATGAAAAAGCGTTCTGTTTTTGGACACCCTTGGTAACTTAAGTAAAACTTTAACGGAAGAATAAATATTTAAAGTTCGCTTCGCCAAAAGAGCCAATACTAACGCATTATTCTTAAGGCACAATTTGTTATCCGACCATGAGTTACTGATACCCAAATTATTCCTAAGTTAGTTTTAACATATAACGGCCTTTATAAAAGGAAGAAAAACAGTAAAAATTTCACATATTTCATATGAACCTTTTATCAAACTTTTCATCGCTTTAAAGTTAGTCGCTGATTGGTGATAGCTTTATCGCGATATTTTGCAGTATTTGATTTTTTTCCTATACAGAAGTCTATTTTTGTTGGTCCTGTTTTGTACCAGCATTGTTCGTTGCTAGGAGACCAAACAAGTGCATGGTTTCCCTTTTTTTTTGATCGCTGCAAAACGTGAACGTTTTGCATAAGTGTTATTATCGACATCAGTTTCTACTAGTTTTTATTCGTTCTTTTAAAATCGAAGAAACACGTTTTCATGACATATGGATTTAAAGCATTTACTTCCATCTTTATTTCTGATTTGTATCACGAACGATATTAACCTATAAATGAGTAGGAAACTCATTCTTTCAAAAACGTTAAATAAAATGGACCTCTTTGTTCTCAACCTCTGTAAAAGTAACGAAAGGAGTGCACAGGTATCATTATCATCAAGTTAGCTCTCTTTAAAGAAGGTGTTCTATTTTATTGCTTCCTTGTCATTAGATAATCAGCCCTTTACAATATTTATCAGTGAAGAGATCCAGATATTTTCAAGTGTAAATATTCATGAATACATTAAAGCGTTAAAAGCCTGTCTTGAAGTTTAAGCAGACATTTATAAGTATACATTCAATAAACCTTTTTCATCTTTTTAAGGGAGTGGGTGACACTGTTCATTACTTACTTTACAAGTACAAACTATTAAAAGTATAATTTGAAAGGCAGATTTTGTAATGGGACTTTCATAGTGTCTCTATCGTAGACAATGTTCTGTTTTCATTCATTTCATGTTTGTTTCTTTAAAAAAATGATCACACATATTATAGTCTTAAATATTGATCGCAACAATTTGAGTAATTTGTTCGTTTGGAAAAATTTATTGTCCTGCTCTGAAACAGTTTTGGATTAAATTTCTGGAAACTAAAACTTGGATAGATATGCTAATTTGGTAGTATGTCGCTTGTAATGGAAATGACGAATTTTATTTTTGGCTAATTAGAGCAGAAAGTCTCCAGTTGGACAGAATGTTATTTGCATATAACAGGAAATAGAAATATACGTAGTCTACCCTAAATGAGCACCGCAAACTTATAAACATAAAAACTGGTAAGGTTGATGATAATTTCTAGATATCTTTTAGATAAAATGCAATTTTAACTTGATGGCGAGTTAACTTTAAAAATTAATGTTCAAAATGGAAGAAATCTATTTGATGTGGTTTGGAATTAATTTTTGTTTCCGACCTTATTGTGAATTCGTAACAGAGTTTAGACGTTAAGAAGGATGAAATTTGAGTAATTATTGCCTATTTAGAATATATATTAAGGTCATTTTAAAAAGCAAAATTTTAATACAAAATGTTTCTCATAAAAGGTGAAAAACTTAACTTTTTGCTCTCCTAACAATACATAATTAGCTAGGCCTTACAACTTCCTTTCTCCTCGTAAAATTGTTTTGTTATGGAATATTTTCAATTTATAGAGTAGGTTTCAGAAAATTCATGGCATGGCGTTTTTCATTTAACATGTCGGTTTTTATCTGGGCCGGTTTATAAGCACCAAAAAAATTCAGAGTTTGGTCTTCACGTTTTGTTTTTAAGATTTGTAACGCTGCTAGCTTTGTTGCTATGTTTCCACGCTTAACGACAAATTCGGAATTTGGTATTCACGCTTTGTTTCTAAGATATGTAACGCTGCCAGCTTTGTTACCATGTTTCCACGCTTAACGACAAATTGCAACGGACATGACACCCGTGGAGATTTCCCGTGCTAAAGATATTTCTTTGAAATTCCCACCATTCAAGAGGATTAATGAATCATTGGTAGATCGAACATAAAACCGGCCAAGAATTGTCTCGGTAAGTTTGACTTGTAGTATTTAGAGGGTCTTGTTATTAACATCTATTAAAAAGAAATATTTCTTTATTTTTTTCTGTCAACTTTCATCAGGTGTGAAATTACAAGCGACTGGCAAGTAGTTCACGCGATTATTTCAATTCAGTCGGAAATTTTTTCGCCAGATGTCTAGTTGGCAAGAAACAAACTGGGAAACAAATCCGAATTCTCTCAAAAACATAAGGTCAGACTATTATGAAAAGAAAAAGGAAAATTAGCTATTTCTTGCGTGTATGAAATGTGTGTAATTATCATGTAATGACATGTATCATAATTTCCACCTACGCATTTCTCTCAGTTACGATGGACCTGTTCATCCCAAATGGCGGATGACTACACGTATCAGACGTGTAGCACCGCTGGCTGGAGTAATATTTTACCAATCGATTTTATCAATCGAACGCAGTCTCTTGTAGCCCTGTGTCGGTTAAGCAGGAAAAGTTAAATTTTAATACTCGGAAAGATTTAACACGTGTTTTTGTTAAAGGTGCGTGGAAGGCATCACCCCCACGTATCACGTACGAACGAGTAAGGAGCAAATCAAAACAAAAAAACAGGAAACAAAACAGGAACGATTGAACTGTATAACATTGGTGGATGATCGTTTTCTGATTCCGATAATGATAACCATTCAGTGTATTTTCATGGGAGGCTAGAAGTAAAAACATTTCACCAGCTCCCAACAAGTAGGGTAAAGTAGACAAAAAAAGCAACAACAACAAAGATGGCAAAGTGAAAGATGATGCTTATCAGTGAATGACACAGTCACTGACTCGGAGAAAAAGGACTCCGAGTGCTCCCTGTGTGCGTTGAATCTACGACCATCCGATTGGTATCTCAGATTTTCTACCACAGAACAATAGGAGACTCATGGCAGGCTGGGCCATTTGACTAGATCCATGTTGACAATTTTCCTGCACACTGCTAGGATGGAAAAATACACAAGATACACAACATGACAAAAAACAAGACTAGAGGAATATGCACAACATAAACATTAGTGACAAAAAAACACCTGACAGTTCCCGATTGGTAAAGGTAAAATTATCAAAAAATAATGAAAAAAGATAAAAAAGGAAAAACACAAGTCAGACGTAAATGATAAAAAGAAGTGCAAAAGAAAAAACCACTCAAATCTTAAACTTATGATAGAACAAAAAAAACCGAAATCAATTTTTATATTTAAAAACCAGAGCAAAGCATCAAAATACAATGAAAGGGACGAAAATCAGGCAAAACAAAATGCAGAACAAAGGTTAAATTTATCAAATAAGTTTTTAATACCAACGTATCATAACAGGAAGTAACTAGGAGAGGAGAAAGAATGGTTTAGTGTCTTTAATTTTCATAAATTACAACAACTAGAAATTAAGGGCCATCAAATACGTGCAATGAGCACTTTACTGATCGTGGTGGCACATAATTTAAGCTTTTATTCCATTACATCTGCTGGTAGTTTTTTCGGTGGCACGAGATGGGATCATGATGTTGCTTCAAAAGACCATGTATTTAAGATACTCACAGCACGAAAATAGGATATTTCCTAGGTTATGGGGCTTTCAGCGAGTAAGATTCTTTTCAAACCTTATATGCTATTTTTAATATCTTCAAAGTGGAATAATCTCAAATTAAACATACATTTGTCGTATCAAATGGTCATTTGCTCTGAATTGTTTTTCCCAATTTAATTTGCTTAAAGCAAGTGGCTCAAGCTTACGGCGACGAAAAATCACTTAGCATGTTTGCAATTTACATGCAGCTTCAATTGTCAGAATTTAACAATCCGTGCCAATCAGATTTGCCTTATTGTAAAATACTCTTTTCTCCCTGTTGTGCGATGTTGGGCTGACAGAAGCATCGCTAGATCGTGATATTTGTGTCGTGTCAAGAAGTGAATCTGCCAGGTCGGAGTGTTTTTTTCTGAGTAAACACAAATTTTCGATTCATCTTTTTTCAAATCGTTACAGGTGTTGTCAACAAACCCACCAGCAACTTCATCACAATATAAACAAGAAAATGGGATGTGGATCTTCGTCGAGCCGCCTCAGAGATAGATTTAAGGCCTCGGTGTTTCCACTCACAACGGCTCAAAAGTACCTGGTGCGCGAAACTTGGGAAACAATCGAAATTCACAAGAATTCTGTTGGGAAGAAGACTTTTATCAAGTAAGCGCAGTGTATAAATTAAGAAGACCGTTCAGATCGTTCAGTTTTAATTCTCTGCTGAGATTGGCATATCAAAGCGGTTGGTGCAATGTTATATTTTATTTTACCAAGTACACCTTCCATTTTCTACGACTAAGCCCGTACAATATTGTATAACTCTGGGAATCAATGCATTAACTGTAACGTTTAATATTACATGTCAAAATAGCCATTGGTGTTCGAGTGTTTTCTGTGCGACCAAAAGGAAATAATATAGCATAACCAAAACTAGCAATTTATTTATGGCTGGTGTGTTAAAATCATTTGAAAAGACAATTTCGCCAGAGATAATTAATTTTTTTGTTCCTGTGGATATTACGGTTTAGCAATTCTATAGAGAGAGAATTATGGGTTTTATCATTCTTAAGGGTAGGATTCGGACACAAGAAAAAGTGATAGCTTCCGTAGCCCTTACGTTAACGTTTCTCGCTGTAGTTTGCAACAGTCAGTAAATTTTTTTCATTTGATAATTTCAGTTTTTGGTATAACAACCTCAATCTTTGTTATCGTCACGTTTCTTTTTAAGCGTGCGTATTGCTCATCGTTCGTGTACTGAAAAAAAAAATCATTTCCCCAAATTGGAGTACAAGATAAACCCCTCATTAAAACGAGAAATGAGATAAGAAATGAAAATCAAAATAACGGTATTGTGTCACATAACACAGAGTAATCGTCAGCCACACGACGTTTTACAGTTTGCGTTTTTATCTAAACTGGTTTCCCGCTTCAAGTCTACGTACTCTGCAATATTTCGAGTGATATTAAAGTAAAGCTTCGAGTGTTATTAAAGTAAAGCTTTAAATCTCGAGTTTCCTCGCCTGATTTTACGCTTTCAATCTTAGAATTTATCGCACAAACGTACTGCCTGTACGAAGCAATTACAAATTTTATCAATATACCATATCTCCTTTAAAGAAATCATAATTCAATAGTGAGGGTTTAAATATACTCCTCCAAGATTACTACATATCCAAAATGATATCATGCCGAGTAATAACATAAATTTCTTAGAAAACCATCCTAAGCTGGTCGTAGTTTTTATTAGTATCGTACTTGCCGCCTGTTTGGTAAAACTGAGGAGATTTTTTGCGAAAAAAATGAGATATTCTCCCTCTTAGAAAAACACCCGAAAACCGCTGTTTGCTTTGCTGCAAATTAAGCAAGTGCTCTCTCAAACAGAAGCCTGTATTATAATTACTATTTCAGTTTAGATGTGGTTTCAACAGAGCGTATTCTCATGCTTTAGCTTGGGGTTCGTGGGCTTACTCCAACGCTTTATTGCCTCAATGAATCACTTTGAATGGACTGAATTTATCACTGAGTGACTTATACCTGCAGAGGAAACTTTTTAAAACCCCCAAAAACCTTTTTAATTAAGTGTCTACGATATTAATGAGGGTACATTCACTCCAAGAAAAATATTTTGGTCAACGTTGTGATGCTACTGAATTTTACATATCAAGGATTGTACAAAAGAAATGGCTGTGAATTACAACATTCGTTCATCTCCTAAGCAAGACATTGGGATTTCATCACCAAAATTTCGCTTTCGTCACTTATAAAAGGTGCAGCTGTGCACGCGATTAATGAAGACAAAGAATAAATTGTATCAACGAAAAAGTTTGAAACTCCCACGCGAATCGTGCACGATCGGGATTTTTTTTATTAATATGTCATTTATACACATGATGGCGACAAAACAGTTATTTTCGTTTAAGCTTTTTAATTGCGTCTACGTGTTGGTCGAAATCTGTCTCTGAAAATTAATCAGGACCCCTTATTCAAAACAGCACGTTTGTGAATCAACTGTTCGTCAGTAATGAGATGAAAGGTGTTTTCGCTTTTGTTTTTTTTTTATGCTTACTTCGCCTTGCTAAATTCCAAGCCATAATTTACTAAATGTACATATCAATGCGTCTGTAGGAAAAATATCTTTGTTATCTACACACTGATCATGGCAAACAAATTTACATCTTCTTTGGAATAGCGGCTTCATCGTTAAAAGAAGAGCGATTACTTTTAATATGATATACTCATGGTGTACAAAAGCCAATTTTGAAGTTCAAAATGGCAATTGTTCGTGCATGACGATCGCTTTACGAAGACTTTTAAAAACATGTAGTTTGGTTTGTAAAACTGTGTGTTTAAAGAAATATTATTTTCGAAGTCTTGTTACCGTTCCTCAAGGACGTCTTTGATGTGAGTAAAATTAAGCTTTAAATATTGCATTGTTATTTATAGGAGAAGTAAGCTACTTTATTTATTCTAAAAATATATGATTTATAACTTTTGCAGATTCTTTGAAAAGAATCCTGAATATCAGCGACTATTTCCGGAATTTAAAGACGTACCTCCATCTGAGCTCGAGAAGACAAATGCTTTATATGGGCATGCAAAAAGAGTGATGAAAGCGGTAGAGAATGCTGTTTCCGCTTTGGATGACTCTGAGAGTTTTAGCGCGTATTTAGAAGAATTAGGACGCAGACATAAAACACGTGCCTTAAAACCTATGTATCTTGACGTAAGTTAACAGTTCTTTGACCGACATCATGCATTTGACTTCTATTATTGTTGCTTAGGTGATTGCAGAGTTGCTAATCCATAATTGGCCAGAATTAAATCATATCTTGCTATAACCACCCCGCGTAAATTTCATTTTTGGTCCAAATGGCCATTGCGTAGTTTTCTGGTGTTATTGAAGAAAAACAATTTAGAAATGAAACAAAAATGAAAAAAAAAAAAATTAAGAAATTCAAAGTTGTAATGTGATGCCTGTTATCACTCTGAAAATTATGAACTTCCTTTTGTTCTCAGTCCATGCAGGAAGCTCTGATGTTTGTTCTTCAAGATCTTCTTGAGTCTAGTTGGACCGAGGAAACTGCAGATGCCTGGAACAAGTTATTTCGGTTCGTCACAGAACATATGACTTATGGCCTACAATCCTGATGCGCATGTCTCAATTACAGAACGCCTTTGCTCTTGTTCGTCCTCAAAGGGACTGACCATCTTGTTTTGGGGGAGAGCAGGCCTTTGGGATACAATAATTGTAATAGTGCAAACTCCAAAGCAAGAGGAACTGTTTATGACAAAGAAAAAAAATTGTTTCGAGCCTAATTCTCCCGCAGCGCACAGGTCGAATACAAAGCTCACAGCCTATGTTCGAGTTAGGTGAATGCATACCGATTGGAGATATAATCGTAGAGAACGTAGATGAAGCACAGAAAAAAATGGCCAAACCCCTCCAATTTACCTCTTTATAAAAGGGTGTGTCTCTTACTACGATACGACTACAAAGGAGCCAGTGTGACGGCCGCTGGTATATTGGAAACTTTTTGCTGTTGAAACATTCAAGCACGAAGTATCTATCTTCATGTCAAGAAAAGATTTGTGGAAAACTATTCAAATGGGTTGCAGTTGGTTTTAGTAGGAGAATCTAAACATGCTGAAGTTAAAGGAGGCGGTTTTCTTCAACTAATTCATTTCTATGCCGCGGATAGTGAACGTCAGCCAAAGCTATACTCAAAGGTCTACATAGAAATTTTGCAATGGTTCTAGATGCGAAAAAACTCATTTTCAATCATCCCAAGGTGTTGGAATTGGCTATTAGTCATATCTTAATACTTTTTGTAACATAACCGAAGCAAATATCTATTTGTGGTTGTCCAGAATCTTTTTTAAAAAAAAAAATCATAAACAAAAGACTAGATTATAATAACAAGCATGTGTAAATAACATATTTCTGAACGGTATAATTAATTAATGCAAAAACGCATTTAAATGTATAACAATTTTCTGCGAACAATAAAGCGCCAAATGCTCGTGGACATCAAAATAGTGTCCATTTTTTTTTGTTTTATACACAATGTAATGTTTAGTAGACCAATATGCTTCTTGTGAGGGCTGACTCGTCCATTAACACTTGTGATAGAAAATATGTAAACAATAATTTATTATTGTAAGGATGCAAAATTTACTTTTTAGTTATTAACCCATTCCTGAGCAAAAGGGAAACGGAATTCTTAACGGAGACTTAAGAAGATTGCCTTAATATGATAGATCGTTTAGATAAATGACTCCTATGACAGACACAAATAGCTTTATTTACTAAGGGAAAATATGACGTAACAGTTGTAAACAAACCATTGATTACCCTACAAAAACAAATCCCGGTCCCGAAGTTTCGACTTTCGCTTGATTCGCAGAATTCGTCATTCACATTTTAACCGTCGATGATTACAGTTTAGGCAGTAGGAAACACGTAATAAGTTTTCAATCGTTTTCGCCGGAGATTGTTCATAAAAAACAATTACCATGTTTTAATCTGGCTGTGACCCTTCAATATTTTCACTAAAATATTATGATCAGAATGAGTTAGTTTCGTTTAATATTGTATTTAAATAACACAAGAACTGTTTTGAAAAAATTTACAAAGAAGAACAGTTTGGTAACTTTATAAATAAAAAATTTCCTTTGCAGTATCAAGTTAAAAGAAAAGCACTGATAAACATTAAAGAAGAAAAACGCTCAATTAGTGGGGGATGTTTTCGTTTTGTATATCAACAAAGAAGACGTATTGGATTGGAATTCCTCTACAACCCTTGCTTCTTCCTCTGGTGAAGGACTCTCTTGTTTTAGGAATCGTATACAAATGGTAGGATTCTATGAGTTAGCCTCGCCTATATTGGCGTCACATGCTAAGTGTAAAATCAACCAAATTCATCACGAACCAAGAGTCACATACATATTGCTGTAGAGTGCGCTGAACAAGAGCAACACGTTGATGTCGATATGCTCACGGTGCACGCTAAAAGAAGGATAACGTACGTACGGTTAAACGGTTGCACTGTCAGACGGTTGCACGGTCAGACGGTTGCATACTTTGTGATTTTCTCTGCCTAAAAAGTTACCCAAACTTTCCTGACTATGGAGCTAAGCTGCGCGCGCCTCGCGTGTACTGTGAGCTCCGCTAGTATGTAATATTTTACCTATCAAATGGTCATTTATCTTAGATTGTTATGTTTCCTTCCATTGATAAAATAATTTGTTCGATATTGAACAGACAAAAGCATCATTTCTCTCCAAAGGCAGTGACCGCACATCATGATCGTCAACTTAAGCTCAAATTCTCACCATAAACCCATTCAAGCATTTTCCAACACAGAACGGATCGGACGATAGGTTAGAGCTGAACTGCACAGAGGTTACACTCGTAGCTACAACGGAGGTAATTTATTGATCTTGAAAAGTCGCTCGGTCATAGTCGTAAGGTGACACGTGAATAACAGATCGTCTTCTTAAGGTAAGTTCTAAGCGCTTTTTGTATGCTTTAACAAAAAATTTCTAGGACACCTACTCACTTTGGGATATTCTGGAGTGTTTTCTTGCACTTACATTTATATCAATTGGCGATTTTGTCGTGATTTCACCTTACTAATAATTCAAAAGTTGTCTGTACGACAACCCGAGCTACAATGCCGATTTTTTGCGCTTTGTGTTTCCTGCCAAAATACGTCGACTTACACTTATTTACCAACGCGTTTAGCTGGACCACCGGAAAGTTTCGAGCAATGGAATTGGTTCCAAGTCATAAATAAATATATCTTATTAACCAAGCGCGAGAGCCGTACTGGGAGAATATCGGCCCGAGGTCTTGACAGTATGGACCGAGCGCAGCGAGGTCCGTACAAAAAAGACCGAGGGCCGATATTCTTCCAGTGCGGTACCGAGCAAGCTTGGTTAATAAGAGATTTATTATACGACTGAAGTTCAAAGGGACACAAGTGCGGTATCATTCGGGACCATTCGGGACAGTGCCCGGTCCAATACTTAGAGAATATTGGACCGGCAATAGAGCATTTTGATTTGTTGATTTTAGTTATTGGCCCTCTGACTGCTCGAGTCGTGTAATAAATAAATATATGACATGACCTAGGCAAACATTTACTTGTGGCTGTCCAGAATTTTATCATATTTAGATATGGGTGAACGAATTCATTAAAATAACAAAGGTATTTGAAGATGACATATTTATGCACCGTATTTCACATTAGTGCAAAAAAAAAATGTAAAAATCAATTTTCTACGGACTAAAAGTGCCAAACGGTCATGGGCATTAAAAAAATGTCTTTGATAACATTTTTTTTCTACACACTGAAAGGTTTAGTGAAACCAGTGTTACTTTGAAAGCAGACTCGTCCATTTTCGTCTTGCACTAGAAAATGCGGAAACAGCAAAAGCTTTCTTTAGCGAGAGGAAGGAATACTTCCTCTCTTTTTAGAAAAAAAGAAGCGAAATTTCAAATGGAGACTGACAGAAATTGCTATAATGTGATACTCATTAAAACAAATGAGTCTCATGGAAGTTGCAAGTAACTTTATTTACAAAAGGAAAATACCATCTTTAGAATAAATTGGTTTTGTTTAAGAACGTATCTAAATCAACTAAAAAATCGCTTGTCATTAAAGTTTTAAAAATAAGAATGGTGAGGCAACGGTTATCTAAATAAATAAGTTCCTAAACAATATTGAGTTTAGAAAAGAACTGGTAATAAACATCAAAGACTAAATAAAACTTTCCCAAACACAAGATCAAATTTCATATAAAAAAATTATCATAGTAGTTATTTTAAATCTAACTTCAGCGAAGCTTATTCAGGGGCAGACATTTTCGTGTGGTGTCGCCAACAAGTTGCCTTTCGTTTCATGATAATTCAGTATTGCGGGGAGAAAGCGGCGAGCTGAGTCTTTCAACTCATGAATGATCATAAATGTATTTTCAAAAAAAAAAAAAAAGTACGAAACATGATCGTGTTTGGGGACTAGTCATTATTTATCCCCGGGGGTAGGGAGTGCTGGTGATTTTAGTTGTGTCATGATTAAATTTACCTGATCCCCCTATAAGGCTCTGTAACAATATTATCATGCCCCTTCTTTGGCTGTTACTTGGCAGTCAATTTTCTTAAGTCCTCCATTTATACTCTGTATCGACTACTGATGCTCCTCCGTTCCCTCTGAAAAACGTGTGACCCCCCAAAAAGTTCTTCGTATCCCCTCCCCCCTCCCCTGGCGATAAATGATGATTGGTTTCCTAGCTTGTTGGTATGAGGATTGAGTGTCTGGACTGGAACTCAGGACGGTATCCTTGGGTTGTGTTATTAGACAGCTTACTTCCGTTCGACAGTACCTCTCCCTACCCCAAAGAGTAGGCAGCTTACTTCCACTACACAGTACCTCTCCCTACCCCTAAGAGTAGGCAGCTTACTTCCGCTACACAGTACCTCTCCCTACCACCAAGAGTAGGCAGCTTACTTCCGTTACACAGTACCTCTCCCTACCCCTAAGAGTAGGTAGCTTACTTCCGCTACACAGTATCTCTCCCTACTACCAAGAGTAGGCAGCTTACTTCCGTTACACAGTACCTCTCCCTACCCCTAAGAGTAGGTAGCTTACTTCCGCTACACAGTACCTCTCTCTACCACCAAGAGTAGAATGGATACCCACGGATAAAAATAATAAGGACAATTTGGGATCCAAAATTTTATCTGGAAGGACATATCTTTCGAGTGGAGGACTTGTAAGCGTAGTTGTAATTATGTATCATTCAGGCCAGTTAACATCGCCTTGAACATGAATTTAGATAATGCATCCCAGGCTTCAAATGTATCAGATGTCCATTCCGACTGGAAAATCTCATTTAAAGAAAACATGAGCGCCTCATGTATCAACTGCAAGGAACAAATAAGAATTAATTGATACTCATACAGGCACCCTGGTAAAATGCTTATCGACATAGACGACAAAAAATCAAATAAAATATCCATTGATAGATTAAGCTAAGTTAAAATATGAGTAAGTTACTCGTTTAGAGATCATTTTGAAGTCGACAATGTTATGTTAAGTATCGCCTTGGGTTGGGGGGGATGAGATCTCCACTTATTGGCGGTTGATTGACATTCAATTTTTTCGTCCTCCATATACCGTTAGCGACGACCCCGACCCCTCTCCCCATGGGCGATAGTTAATAGTTGGTCCTTTACGCTCTCTATCTCTGACTATATGGCTTCAGAGAAAAATAAACAAACAAAGCATTTTAAGGGAGTCCTACTCACATCCAAGTAATGGGCTTTGAGAGGTCGAACCTGATGTCGTCGGCCAAGTTCAACAAGATAAGTAACAAAGCGTTCATTGTCGTCCATGGAAGTGACGGCATTTTCAAGACATTTCATGTAAGTTTTACTGTGTCCAAATAAAGCTGGTGCTGATTTTAGCTCTTCCACCGGATCATTTGTGTTAAACTCTGGCATCATCCTCTTTATCTGAGGATTTAACTCGAAGACCCTGCGACAAATAAATTAAGTTTTATTGAACTTTTAAAATGTGATTTATCCTCATTAAATGGTTCGATTTGACACGTTACAGTTCTGGAGCTAATATCTATCTCATTTTCGCAGAACCTTTTTAAAGGGAGCTTGATTACCGAACACAAATGGCCCCATTTTTTTTATTTGCGGCTCATTCTGTAATGTTTCGATTCGAATTAATTTACAGTTGATTCTTTTAGTCTGAAATTATGGCACAGTGCATTGTAGGCCTGGTCAAAGGTTTTGTCTATTCGGTTTATATGTGGGGTTGCTTTATTTTACTATTATTATTTTTTTTAATATAAGCACAATGTATTCCCTTATCAAAATCGTTTTTCATGAGTTTCTAACATTTAGTATGCGCACATGAATTTATATACATTACACATTTTACGCAATCTTGGCAGGGGAGGGAGGCACACTGAGATTTTTGCTTGCGGTTTTGTGCTATTTAGACCGGTTTTTGTGCGGTTTGGGTATCTCCCGTTTTTCAGCATTTGGTTTTCGGTTTTCGTCGAAAATACAAATGGGTTTTCGGATTTGGCGTCTAATGAGGTTTTTTGGTTTTTTCCTTATTTGGGTTCCAGTTCCTCTTCAATCTGAGCGGCAATTTATGCGCCTCCACTGATCTCGAATAGCCGCGATACCCCTGTATGCTCCACTTGTCACCATGGTATCACGTAACTGAAATGTGAATATTATCGCTTCAAACGGTTTTGCATGCCTTTTTTCGATATGATCGAATTGTTTGCGGTTTTGAATTATTTTTTCTACGGTTTTGCGCTTTCTCATAAACCCAAATACCTCCTTCTCTTGGGGTATATCAATATTCTTTTTAGAGAAAAATATAAAATTTGTATTCCACTGTCATCTTACCTGGGCTTCGTTGATAAGAAACTAAACGTTAACTACTCGGGTATCCAATTCCAGAATCCAATTTTTTAGAATTTTTTATGATGCAGTTGTGATATAACCCATAGAGAACAAATATTATAGGAAAATACATTACGTGATGAGGGAATTCTGCATTAAATTATACGCGAAAATCGATATTGCACGAATCGCGAAGTACGAAATTTGTTTTTCTCAGAATTTTCTTGACTACAGCGGTGAACCCATTTTTGCTTGGTAAAGGGAAATGAAGCCAATGACACTTGGTTCATTAAGGTGTCGGGCATCAAGCGCGCCATGAAACTCATTTACTCAATACCTGTTCGTGTTTATCTTCAAAACAATGTCGATGAGCTTGCAAGAAACAGCGGGTGTCCAATTGTCAACAGACGCCATAGAAACAACAAACTGTGTAAAGTCATCTCAAAATCAAGAATAACTTCCTACGACTTTTAAGTTCGTTCATAAACTTTTTAACACATCAACTTCCCGAATGCACTGAAACGGAAGTTTGTCTTGGAGACATTAACTCAGAAAATTCAAAGCGTATAATTTATTTTTAAAATTGATTACGATCAAAATGTTCATTTTCCTTAAACGTTAATTTCAAAGACCTAGCCGTCCTAAAACCCTGATAATTTCATGCATTGTTAATTTTGACAAAGTTGAGGTTAAGTCTCAATCATACGGTTCAGTTTTTTGGTTTTTTTTTTCAAGTGATAATTTTAGAGTTTAATATTTTTCCATGATTACTCAGTTTTCAAGCAGACAAAGGAAAACGTTTTAAGATTTTTAATTTTCACGAACATATCATGGAGAGAAATTGCATGACATCGGAAAATACATGATGATTATTTCTTTTACAGAAGGCCTCTCGTACAAAGCTTTCAAAAAAATTTCTACTTTGCCTTTCAAATTTTCCCGAACGGAGAGTCACATGAAACACAAAGTTTGCAATATCATGGTTGTTTCGTAATGTAAGTTGGACGACTTGAAAGCAGACAAGTAACATTTCCGTTGACACGCTTTGAAATTGATATCGCTCGCTGGTCAATAGCTAGGCCTTGTTTTGGCTGGCCAGATCAGAAGTTGCCAAGAACATTACGGTGGTAAAGAAGACATTTAATCACCGTTTTCCAATCGTTGCTCGGCGAATTCTTTCCTCGAATTATCTATCGCAGCAAAAAAGGGCTATGTTAACGTTTCGAAAAGACTTTGCATAAATTAACGAGAAGGAAAATAAAAAATCTGCAGGTGTCACTATTTGCTCGGTAATTTTTTTTATCAAAAAAGTCTCTCTGGATTGTTTCATTCTAAGTTTTGAGCTACCATGTTTGTACAATCTCGCTGATTTTATCTTCAAAGTTCGGTTTTGAATGAAACTAAAATTATACAGAAATTTCGTGACTATACCGACAATAAAAAAATAAATTATTCAGCCAATTCAAGGGCTGAAAAATAAAGATAGGCTACCAGAAAAACGATCAATATTATGGAATTTAGGAAAAAATTTTCTCAATTTTGTACATTTCTAGCCTGAAAACGAAAAAACTTTTAGCTGGTTCCGAATCGCGATGAGAGTTTTTTTTTTTTGGAACTACATCCACAATCAATCCCTCTTCAAAACATTTGATAAAAGGTTATTTTAGAATATATATACACACATCCTTCGACTGTTTCCTGTCTTTGTTAATGTATTTTTTCATGTCCCTGTGAACGAGATGTTCGGAAAACATCGTACTTGAACACACACACAAAAAAGCATCTACAAATCTTTGCGTCTTTAAAAACTTATTTTTAAAATAACCGTAATACCTTATCCATGTCTGTTTTCCAATCTTCGTCCGATTTTCTTCGACCGATTTCCATGTTTTCTGGACGGCCACCTTTTGAGCATCGCTAAGATTGTTCGAAATATTGACTTTGGAAACAAGCTCTTTGTTGTGCAATGATGAAGAACACCCCATAATCCAGACAAACGACTGAAGCCTTTACAAACTCACACTAAAGATGTTGTGACCAGCTGCAATTCCTATCAACAGCTGAATATTACCAAGTTGTTAATCAGTGAGCGTATCAATCGGCGTTTCAAGGACGGGATCTAAACTGTCAATTAGGGCAGCGGTTTACTTCAAAATTTACACATTTCAAAAGAAACTACTCGAAAGAACCCACGGTAGCCAATCACAGAGGAGCGGAATTCCCCTTAAAATGATGTAGAACTTACTGATGGTGTCTCTTGGCAAAGAGTAGTGGAGCACACTTGGAAAGTCCAAAACTTTCAGCTGGTTATCAACTAATGAGATAGATCGGGTAGATAAACCTTAGTTGGGAATTTTAACACCGAAAGTCACATTTATATTTGCGCTATTTGTGCCCTTTGTCAGAGCAACATAAACTTATACAGTTAATCAACAACTTAGTGTTTCACATACCGCTGGCAAAGGTTGCAATCTTTTCACTCTTTTTACCACGAGTCGTCGCGATTCTCCACAGGGTTGATTATGTAGCGTTGAACAAAAAATAATGCTTTATCAGTGCACTTCACCAGGATGAACAACCACGACTTCGCCTTTTGTTTTTCTTATAATGATATCCTGCACTTGACACATCATTCTTCCTCATTTTAAAGTTATCTATTATCTAAGATTTCATCTCATCATATCTTTTATGTTTGCATGGTAACATCTAATTACTTCACTAAAACATTTACCGGAAATTTAATTTAATGTAAGGCAGCCAATAAACAGCCTTTCTTTATTTTTTTTAATTTCCGTATTTCTAAAGAAAATGTTAATTCTAAGGATGTTATTTTAAGCAAAGTGGGAAAATTACGTTTTTCTTTATTTATCACTTCTTTTTTTCAACATTTCGTAAAAACAAAAGTTCAGAATAAATTTTAAAAAGTCCTTTTGAGGCGGGGTATAGATTTAAAAAGTCAAATCAAAAACGGAAGCGAGAGAAACCGAATTTCCGAGGATAATGAACAAAGACTTGATACTGATAATAACTTCCACGGGGTCATCCTCGGTGTAAAAACCTGACGAGATTTTCTTTGTTTCATGAGGTATTGTTGTGCTGTACGCTACTGTTTATAATGTTTTGTTGTCTTTGTTTTATGTCACTCGTGAGTTTCACAGGTTTTTACACCCAGGATGAGCCCTTCCACGAGACCAAAATCATTTCCTGGGAAACAAACCGAAAGATAATTTGGGTTTATCAACAGAATTGATAATTAACAAATGGTCAACACCACAGTGTACACTATTGAGTTATGGATGCACGCGGGAGGCTGCTAAGCACGAAAGAAGCTAAGAGTCGCGCGAGGCGATAGCCGAGAGCGACTCTAGCTTCTTGAGTGCTTAGCAAACCTCCCAAGTGCATCCATAATTCAATAGTGTACACTGTGGCGTTTACCATTTGTTTTATAACATAACATTGATACATTGTAGAAAAAAGGTTTTCTTTTATTTAACAAATCTTACGTGACCAGAGAAAACAAGCGCGCCCGGAAAACTAGTCGTTGCATTTGCTCACGTCAGCAGCGTACACCCATCGGCAAATTGTGGACGCTGAATTGACCAATCACAGCGTGCGCTTTACTTTGGTTATGTTATGACCTGAACTGGCCACTGTTGAGAGTTTCTAAAGTTGACGTTTTGAGCCTTAGCCTCCATCGCAGCGAAAGACAGGGGCAATGAAAATGGCAATGTCCTAAGCAATGCTGCGTGACTTAACGCACATTTTCTGCCTTTTAGATTAAGATGGCGCGCCGGGCACAGAATCTTATCTTTTTTTTTTTTTTTTTTTTTTTCATGAGAACCTATCGGTCAATGTTTTTTTCCATGTTAAAGAATAAGAAAGATGGTAAGTTTTGAGCTCGGTAAAGAAATGTAGAAAGATGTTTTTTCGTCTCACGGTCACCAGTGTGGGACAAAGAAAAGTTCTCGTGTGGACCCAGAATTTTTTCTTTATCTTACGCTCGTAACAAGACGAAGAAACATCTTTCTACAGTTTTTTTCTATTGCTACCAGTCAAAGTGGGAAGATATGATAAGAAAGGCACACATTATCATGATATTTCACTCGTCATTTTGCACTTTTAATGTTTAATTTGATTTTTGTTATATAAATATATATATATATTTAAGAAATTTCTCTGTTGTTCAGCTCTGAAATTATACTAAAACAATTATTCGCCTCAGGTTCGGTGAATATTGTCAAATAATCCCGACGATATTCACCTCGCCTTCGGCGAATAATTGTTAAGTATAAAGGATATTACAGGGCCGCGCGGGGATATGAATTTTATTTTCTTGTATCCATATCAAACTCACGAGGTACAAATAGTCTCTTACTGAATTTCGTGACCACGCCCACTTCATCGGCCCACTCAAATCGAGTGCGATTTTTGGATGTTATACCATCTTGCCGACTCTCTGTATAAAAGTTAACAATGTACCACCGAAATATTGAACTATAACATCATGGCTTTCCATTTTGTATATTTTCGTACTACAACGTAAAGTTTTTCCCTCGTGATTTCTACCTTTTCCCGAGCGGGTCCGTCAAAATTAAGAAGGCGTTCGTGGTCAAAACAAGACCGAGCAAGGAGTCCTGGGCGATTTCTCTCTTACGCTTGCGCAAATTGAAATGTACCGCCAAAATCAAAGAGAAGAACAAATTTCCTTTGTTTTGATATGTAAATTGTCGAACAAGGAGCAGATTGAACCTCGTCAAATGGCTAGTCAAAACAGCCACACCTTCCTCCTTTCGCTCGTTTCCTGTTTTATAAGCGTGAAAGCAGTGGGAGAAGAATCGGGTAGCTCGAAAAGCGCTTCGGGTATTAATTTACCATCGTTTACTTACGAGATAAACAAGTAAGATTTGTAAAGTTATTTTCCGAAAGAGCCGGAATAAATACATTTTTTTCAGGTTAGATTGCTGTTTTTACCCTAAACATCAGTATCTATATAATACATCTTATTGTTATTATCTTTCCTCTTTTCATATTAAGAAGTTGTGTTTAAGCAAATGGAAACCACTGCATCTTCGATCCAAAACGTTCCCAAGACTTTGCTCAATTTTAAAGCCACCATGGGCTGATTTTTTTTCCTTAAGGAATTTTCCCTTTACTTTACAATGCTTACAACTTAGTGATTAGATTATAGCCCCCAGCCTAACCTTGCATTCAAGTTCTACCCCCGCATAACATGTTGGCGGTTCATTGTTGAACTGGTTGATGTCAGCTGTTCGCATTTTATTTCCTTAGCACATCCAGTTACATAGAAATGAACCATTTTAGCTCTTTAACGAAAACGATTATTACGAACGTTGGACGAGACTATCGCTGAGCAGTCTCACAATTGTCACCAGTTCGCATCATACTTTTGAACTGCGGAATAAAGAGATTAATACTGAGTTGTAATAAATCACGGGTAATTTTGTTCTCGACGAGGAAATATCTACCATCAGAAAATGTAGAGTTTCTGCCAAGGTGAAATTATTTACAAGCCCAAATATTTCTCGCAAAATTTTCATTTCCCGACCCCTACTTGCAAAATGGTCGAGCCGAAATTTTCAGAGAATATTAGATACGTTGAGCCCTCGCGATATTTAAACGAAGTATTTTTGTAACGTTATAATTATGAAACGAGGGGAAGACGGTGTATGCGTACAGCTATTTATTTGCCATTTACAGCGGCTCTGTTAAAAAAAAGGGTGACGAGACTGAATTCAACACTGATGAGGCCTGTAATGGCAGCTTTCGAAACTAAGCGAATTCATACTTATTTCTCGCTTACCTCTAGATAAATATTTTGAGGGCATGCAAGTCAATTAACAGTCTGAATGCATCATCAGCCACGCATGTTATGGCCACTTAGAGCATGCAATAACACGCCAAAATGCTAATTACTAAAACCACATAATACAAATAAGTGGGGCCGAGTGAAACAGTGGTACTTGACCCCTGTAGACAGTCTTTAAGAAAAAGGTGTCACTTTTGTTTCAAAGAAAGATGATTCCGGCCTCACGCCAGTCTGCGACAATGACATATCTACCTCATTTGCGAGAACTCAGACCCCTTCGTAGCCAGTTGCCTCACCCACCAAGCTGCACAGCACCCGTTAACGTGTTAATATGCTGTAGTTAACGATAAATTGTTACAAACTTTTATATTATTAGAATATCCACTGGACTGTGCCGGTTTGATTTGCGGGTAAACCAATAATCGCACTATGATATATCTTAATATTAAGTGTGCCATTCTGTTTTTAACAAATGGCACACAATTATCCACAATCTGTTTAACGAATAGGCTTTCATTGTCATCTATCTGTTTAGTTATGCAACACAGCGGGAGTTCTAATATGTCCTTAAGTAACAAGTAACAAGGTGTCACGGACTTCGGCTGTAATAGCAAAAAAAAAACATTTATCGTCAAAGGTCCTTTCTAGAACTTTTTGCAACTAGCTTTTACAACACCGGAAATACACTTTTGTCGCAGCCCGGAAGGCAATTATCGTGTCGCTCATTATTTTTTGTTAATCTCCCCATGCCACGAAAGTCGCTCTTAGTCGGGAACAGAATTGAGTCCCCGTTATGTCCTTGAGGCACACAGTTTATTTTTCTTTCCTTTTGGGGTTCATTATTAATCATCGGGCATCAACAGTTTTTATTTTCATTCGTGAAAGCCCCAGTTTGGAATCTCAGCGTGGGTGCCTTGATGGGAACTTCATAGACACCCTCTTATGACGCACTCGGATGTACTTGAATCAAGAAAAAGGAAGTTAAGCGTAACTTTTATCCAAAGCTCTGACCAACAGCGAGATCTAGAGTGTCACGTTATAAATAAAGAGGACAATACGATAATATCAAAGAGAAGTCATTGTTCATTTGTTGAATGATAAACAGAGTTTTCCCGCAGGCAATGATGAACTATTGTCTTAGAGAAGAAAAAAAAAACGCGCCCCGTATTTTGCAATCTGTGAAATGTCCATTCACAATTAACCTCCCCAGGCTTTCCTTATTCATGGCCTTGCAAGCTTTAAAAATCATTTTTTTCCTTATTTAAAGTCACCTTACTTCGCCTTTTCAGTGAGGTATTTTACTGCCCGAAGACTTAAACCGTAACATTATACAGCAACGGCTGTGAATACAGTCATGATACAATATGGTAACCATACGTATTTTGTGCCCACTCAAAACGCAATTTCCGTGTCGTCTTTACAATATCTATTGTCTTTAATGACCCCTTTCTTTCTTATGGCTAACCACTTTTAGCTTTGTTTCTCTAAATATTTTGCATTGTGGTGATGGTAACGGAATGACCCAGATCGACTGATTTGAAATGACTTCTGAAAATATTTGCTGGTTTCATATTTTCTTCGTTATATTTTGTGCCTTGAATGCGAACACAGTAACGGCAACCGGTGAGTTACTCAAAAAATACATCAGTGAGCCTAAAGCCATCTGCAATGACAATTCTAGAGCCACATTTTATATTGGAACGAAAGCTTCTAAGAAATGGATCGTGTTCTTCGAAAGTGGCAGATTTTGTTCCTCTTTCGCCGACTGCAACAGACGTTACTTAAGTAAAAATTCAACGATGTTGATGACTTCGAAGATGTTGCCTGATAGAGTTACTGGGCGAGATTTTCTCTCTGCGTCTAGCAGCGAAAACCCAGCGTTCTTTCAATACAATCACGTTCTCGTCCCATACTGTAGCAGCGATCTGTGGCTTGGTTTGAAAACTAATCCTAACAAACCGTTCAGTTTTGTGAACGATTCATTCGTCGATAACTTCAGTTTTAGAGGACAGACGATTTTTCGTTCGGTTTTTGCGGACCTGCTACAGCATCATGACTTGGCCGACGCTGAAGAGATTATTCTTGCAGGTAGTAGCGCGGGTGGGATTGGTGTTCTAAATCACGCGGATTGGGTTTTGAAGCATGTGGTGGAAACAAATACTTTCAACGCCAGACTTTTGTCTTTAATCGACTCGGCCTGGTTTATCGACTTTCAGGATAGTCTCCGGGACATGGTGAATCCCAAGTTCACATCATTCGCAAATATTTCGTCTCGTGCATGTTTAGATTATTCGCCTGGTCACACTTGCTGTCCTTCAGCAACATGCATGATTGCGCGCGGGTATTATCCTGCGAGCGTCCCTTTACTTTTGATCTCAAGCATGTATGATATCTTTATGTTTGGTGAAGTTTTTAAGAAACTGGAAGCTGAAGGAAAAGCATCGGATGAGTACTCTGCAGATTATATATCTGCTCTCAACATGTATGGTGGCGCTATGAATGAATCTTTATCGTCACTGAATGTGAGTTTCTTCGTACCAGCTTGTTTTCAGCACATTTATTTTGCCACCTCAAGCTTGTGGGACGAGAATGGGATCTTTCCTCCCTCAATGGAAGTTGCAGTTGCGAATGCAAAAGTTAGGTGAGTCATCTCTTTTATGTATGTGAACAACTGCGCGCTGACCCCTTCTCTGACCCTAAACTAACCCTTATTTGTCATTGTCAGTTGACCGTTATTGGGTTAAGGGAGGGGTGGGTGTGCAGTAGTTGCATACTGACATTAATCCGGTTTTAATACGCCTCCTTCCGAAATCATTTCTCGTCCAAGAGATCAGCCGTTGTGGTTACTTTGATTTTGGTTTTACGAACCTTTGTTTGTGACTGTAAACTATTTGTTGATCTTTCATTCGTGACCACTTTTTCAAGTTAGCGACTTCAAAAGGTGGTCTAGTGCAAGTATTGTGATCTTGAGAAAGATGTTCTTCGTCTTGTCACAAGCGTGGGACAAAGAAAAATTTCTGATCATGAAAATTCGACCTAAGACCTTCGGATTCCGCGCTCCGATGCCCAACCACTGAGCCTATGGTGAGCAAGGCCCATTACGAAGTTCATGTGTGTGATCTTGTACAAAAGGTAAAACGTTTTACTTAAAAGGGGTTTCAAATGAATTTAAACCAATAAATTTCATATTGCCATGGATCTGTTCAAGAATAGACCAGAGAGAACGTCAAAATGTGATACGAAAATCAATGACACGCTCGGCTGCACCTCGTGAGACACTTGTCACGTGCTTCTGCACCTCGTGAGACACTTGTCACGTGCTTCTTCTTGTCCTCGTCATAAAGCCCAGAAAGCGTCACAATGTGGTAAGAACATTAATGAAACACTCAGCTGCGCCTCGTGTGCCACTTCCTTGTTCTTACCACATATTTACGTCATCTGTGATATATTACTGTATAGACCCATGGCAACATGAAGTCTATATTTTTTACGTGATAAAAAAGCACTGTGTTCTTGATAGTGACGTCATCTAGGCGTCTGTCCTCCAACAGATCATAAGTAAGAACCAATCAAGATCATATAAAAACATTTGACATGTTTTTCCATCACAATGAAATAAATCATATTTTGACCCTTAAATGATTGCAAGTAACACGGAACGCATGTAAAATACCAGCCTAAATAAACAGGCGTAATTTTTGCGTTTTTCAGTCGAACGGAGGCAAGTAAGAGGCAGCGCGAAGTGCGAGTCACGCACAAGGGAATTTTCTTTGCCTCGCACTTCATGCACGCGCTCGTGGATTCTTCTTCGGCCTCGCCAACCCACCTGTATTGCAGGCTAGGGATATGCGGTTAATACAACTGCATAAGAGGCATTGCAAACTGAGCCATGTCGTCACATTTTGGGAGGGAGGGAAACTTCGGGGGTCATTTGTGATCAGATCACTTTACGATAAACAAAGAAACCCTCTAAAATTTGCCTCGCTTCCAAAACGTGGCCTCGTCACTGAATTGGTAATGGTGGCGTGTAAATGGCATCTGGGGGGCTGCTGGAGCCCGATCGAAGCCTAAATTTTTGTCGTGCTCCATTCTCTGAAATTTTGAAAGTCTCTGCAGTTATTGATATTTTTGTTTGCACTGGTTTGTTACACAAACTTGTTTAGGAACACAGTGCAAAGGGAATACTGGGAGAAAACAAAAATCCCGATAGGTTCTAAGAAGATCAGCATCAGAGATTTCGTGACGACGTGGGTGAAATCACCTGACGGTTCCATGAAAGTGACTGACAGCTGTATCGGTGCTCAGTGTAACCCTACGTGTCCCAAGCAGTTGTTTTTTATAGATCCAGCGGTGAACTGGGTCGAGGTAGTCAAGACTTGCATTATCATTCTGTCCCTGCTTATCACAGTCACGTGCTTTGGTTTGAAGGCCGTATTCATGCTATATCAGTATTACCTGTCAAAAAAACAAAAGCAGTACTTGACTGAAACTGAAACTGTAGAGGTACACAAAGAGGTGAGCAATGAAGCAGTATTTTATTTGATTTCTTAATAGTAATGATAATAATAATAATAATAATAATAATAGTAGCAATAATGAGGATTTCTTTAGCGCCATATCCTGTCGCTCATGGCGCTTTACAACACTTTGCGGGGGACTTTGGCCAGACTGCATTGAGCAATTAACAATTTTTTTACGGAGATTTTTGCAGATGCCCCCAATTTCAGAATCAAGGCGAGACCACAACACTGGGAGCTACGTTCCCAACTCTTTGCGAGTGTGTGAGTTCTTTAATGTCCCCTGCTAACAAGTACAAAGAAGATGCAAGGGACGGGGCCCAATGTTTTTAAGCAGTCTTAGATAGCGTGTACACGTGATAAGGTAAAAGGTACAGTCTGTTTTCCAGCCAAGTGGCTCACCAGCTTAATCTGATTTCCTTAGCGTGAAGAGACAGGTAGCGTCAGTACTCCTCCCTAGATGGGAAGTTAGTCCATTGCAAGGATATCCCCTAGCATTTTATCAGCCCTGACAATTTCCCACTTCACCCAAGAACACAACACACTAACCTAACCAGGTCTCGAGGAGTCTCGGATTCGAGCGCACTGATAATAGGGCCCTCGCGTCTCCAGCGTACTTTATAATGGGCGTGGAAAAATTGCGCCTTCCTCTTTCAATCAAAATCAATCAAAAATCAATCAAAGTCAATCAAAATCAAAAACTGCATCACGACCTATTCATTCATGCTTTACCGCGATGCGGTCTTTAACAAACACTTACTTCCTCATTATATCTCTATTTTTGCGATTGGTCAGTGCCATTTATAACTTTGTATAATGAACACAAGCTTTCTGTGGCTCCCAGCGGTAGTCCAACCGACCAGAAATATGAAGGACTGTTTCAGAGACACCCTAGGATACTGATTTTCATCTGTGATTCGCTTGCAATAATTGTACATTTAAAACGTTTTTCTTGAATGTACTTTTTGTGTGCCTTTTTGTACCAGCTGCCTCCGGCACAACCCGCTGATGCAATCAGTATCGCGTGTTTGGCACTCAGCTACTCCGTCGACGTACGCGAGAGGAAAACAAAGAAAAAGAAAGGTGAGACCTGGGGTTAGTGACAATCTTAGCTAGGACAAATCAGCTTTCAATTGCCAACGATATTTGACCTAGGACAATTATTTTAGACGGGATTGTCAGAGGGAACAAACAAACCCACAGACACACTCACTGAGTGACTGGTGGATTAACTGTTGACTGATTAAAGGGCTGATTGATTGATTGATTGATTGATTGATTGATTGACAGATCAACTGACCGGCCAGTTGACTGGCTGACCGACGGACGGACTGACTGACTGACTGACTGACTGACCGAGTGACTGACTGACTGACTGACTGACTGACTGACTGACCGAGTGACTGACTGACTGACTGACTGACTGACCGAATGACTGACTGACAGATAGGTTGACTGAGGGACTGATTGCGGGACTGGCTGGCTGGCTGGCCGACTGGCTGACTGGCTGACTGGCTGACTGGCTGGCTGGCTGGCTGGCTGACTGACTGACTGGCTGACTGGCTGACTGGCTGACTGGCTGACTGGCTGACTGGCTGACTGGCTGACTGGCTGACTGGCTGACTGGCTGACTGGCTGACTGGCTGGCTGGCTGGCTGGCTGGCTGGCTGACTGGCTGACTGGCTGACTGGCTGACTGGCTGACTGGCTGACTGGCTGACTGGCTGACTGGCTGACTGGCTGGCTGGCTGGCTGACTGGTTGACTGGCTGGCTGGCTGGCTGGCTGGCTGACTGGATGACTGGCTGACTGACTGACTGGCTGACTGGCTGACTGGCTGACTGGCTGACTGGCTGACTGGCTGGCTGACTGGCTGGCTGACTGCGTGACTGACTGACTTGCTGAAAGAATGTCTGACACAAGAATTGACTGATTGACCTACTGAGGACCGATAGACAGTGAAAGCTATTAAAATCATGCTGTAGTACCGTGAACGACCATACAATACTTTGAATGTCAACTCATTACATTGAATTTGTTTTCTAGGGAGGGCGGCTTCTACGTCTAAAGAAGTTGAAACAGATCTACCAGTGAGCACTTCTTCTCCCTTGGTGAAGGAAAATGACTTAGAAGATGTGTTCGAAGAGGAGGAATCACCAAGCATTTCAAGTGAATCTCCTAAAAATGAGCCAACTGAAGAAATCGACTCTTTCCCAAACGATAACTTGAGTTTTGAGAGCTTGGGATCTCTTACACATACACATAAAGATTTTTCCAAAACGAAGGTATACTCTAATCGGAATGGTCATTCTTATAGTCAAGACAATCGAAGAGAGAGGGTAAGAAAAGCGAAGACCGGAAATGGACCACTTCAAAAACCAGTTCTAAAGAATATATCAGTTTATTTTAATCCTGGAGAGTTGGTAGCCATCATGGGTCCCTCAGGATCTGGAAAGACAACATTACTTGATTTGCTGACAGGAAGGCGAGAAAAAGGTAGTAGTCAGGTACGTGTGATGTCATTGTCAAATCTATGGGGAGGTAAAAAGATATGGGAGCTTATGGGACGCGCATGGAAAACTATATACTTATGGGAAATAGATCAGAATATATAGTTTCTGTGGAATAAAGATTTCAATGGAAAAAAAGGGCATTGCAAACATTTGCAACAGAGGGATGGTTATAAAACTAAGAAAAAAAAAAGGCTGATAGTTTCTAAAGAAACTGTTTGGGGCTGCGTCGGTGGGGGTAACGAAGTAATTTGAATATATCAACAAAGTTGAAATGGTAAATTGGCCACCGTTACGATTATAAAAGCTGACGTTTCGAGCGTTAGCCTTTCGTCGGAGCGAATTAGAGGAATTGTGGGTTGTGTGTGCTTTTAAAGGCAGAAAATGGAGCTACGTTATTGGTGGGAACATGGCAACGAGAAAAACACGAATAAATTAGTGGAATGAAAAGCGTTCGTTGATACCTGTGGGATCTAGACTGCCGGTTTGAAGGATGAGCTTTAGTCCAAGAGTTTCACGGCTTTCCGAGCTACCTAAGTGTAAGGGAAGGACGCAGATTGCCATATGTTGCTTAGAATGATTAGGTAAATTAAAATTTCTAACGACTGGTTTCGATGTGTCCTTGTCATTCCTCTCCACTTTGCGAAGGTGTTCTCGGAATCGGTCACCTTGTCTTCTGCCTGTTTCGCCGATGTAAATCTTTTTGCAATAAGTGCAAGTTATGCAATAGATTACATTGGCGGAGGTGCACGTGAAGTGATCGGTGATCTTAATGGATCGTTTGGGTCCCGATATTTTCTCAGTGTTGTGAATGAAAGGACGCGTTTTGCATCGTGCACGAGCGCAATTAAAAGTGCCTGGTTGGTCATTAGCTAGTCTGAAAAGAACTTCTGACCAAAAAAATTGCCTATGTTTTTGTCGCGTTTGAATGAAATGAGCGGAGGCTACGAAAAGATAGTGCTTGTCTCTGGATCGTTTTGAAGTTATTTAATGATTTAAAGAACGATGGATTTAAGCTAACTGAGTGGTTGTGAGGGTGAAACGTGAGAGTGAATGGAATGCGGTTGAATCTTCCTTTTGTGACGTTTGTAGTGCTGAATGTCGATCAATAAGTTGGGCGCGGTGGTAAACCGCTTGAACGACAGAATCAGGGTAACCACGTTTATCGAAAAACTGGCACATTGACTCTGATTTGTGGTGGAAATCAGAGTCATCACTACATAAACGGCGAAGTCTTAGAAACTGAGAAAAAGGAATGGAATCCTTAACGTGAGATGGATGCGAAGACGAATACAACAAGTAACTTTGCGAGTCTTAAGGTTTGTAATACACACTAGTGCATAAAGCGTTGCCTTCAATTGAAACTTTGATGTCTAAAAAGGATAAAGAATTGTCAGAAATTTCCCAGGTATATTTCAGAGACGGGTGAAAAGAATTGACTACGGTTATGAATTGAGTCAGCTCCTCTCTGGTAGGGGAGGTGGCGCCGATACAGTAGCGACCGTAGAGTTCAAGTTTGGAGCCATTGTATTGGCTGAAAAATCGGTGTTCGACAAAACCTACAAAAAGATTGGCATAGCTAGGTCCCATTTTGATACGAACAAACTTAATTTCAATCGTATTACCAAATTTTCCAATCTCTCTTCTGAAGAGTGGTCGGCTCTATAAAGCCTTAGAAAACTCAAAGACATAGATATCAAAACGGCCGATAAGGGTGGCTCAGTCGTTGTTTGGCGCACCGACCTCTACCAAAAAGAAGCTTTGCGGCAACTTTCTGACACCTCTTTTTATCAAAAGGTCGACAAAGACCTCACTGCCAGCAATCAAAACACCGTCAAGAATACGATCAACCAACTCATAATATATTCATTGTATTCATTATATCTGATTTATCATCACGGGTTTATTACGAATCAACTTAACGGCCTGCTTCCAGTTGGCTTGTTAGCTCAATTGGTAGAGCGCTGCACTAGTATCGCAGAGGTCAGTGGTTCGAATCCCGTACAGGCCTGATTTTTTTTTTTTTTTTTTTTCAGGTCTGATTTTCGCTATTGCATAAATAGCGCTCTCTACTGCGAGGATCGTGCATCATACGTATCTATAATACCGCAGTTCAAAATATATGAGCTTCATATATTCATTGTAACTGATTTATCATCACGGGTTTATTACGAATCAACTTAACGGCCTGCTCCCAGTTGGCTTGTTAGCTCAATTGGTAGAGCGCTGCACTAGTATCGCAGAGGTCAGTGGTTCGAATCCCGTACAGGCCTGATATTTTTTCAGGTCTGATTTTCGCTATTGCATAAATAGCGCTCTCTGCTGCGAGGATTGTGCATCATACGTATCTATAATACCGCAGTTCAAATTATATGAACTTCATATATTCATTGTATCTGATTTATCATCACGGGTTTATTACGAATCAACTTAACGGCCTGCTCCCAGTTGGCTTGTTAGCTCAATTGGTAGAGCGCTACACTAGTATCGCAGAGGTCAGTGGTTCGAATCCCGTACAGGCCTGATTTTTTTTTTTTTTTTTTTTTTTTTTCAGGTCTGATTTTCGCTATTGCATAAATAGCGCTCTCTACTGCGAGGATCGTGCATCATACGTAAACAAGAATTGCCGGCTACAGAAAAAAATCTCATCATAACCACTCCTAGAACTTCTTGTATTTACTTTTTACCTAAAATTCACAAACCTAACAACCCAGGTCGGCCCATTGTCTCGGCTTGCAGTTGCCCTGCCGAGCTTGTCTCCAGCTATCTAGACAAAATTATGGCTCCCATCATCAAAACTTTACCATCATATATTAAAGACAGCCAACACGCTCTTCAAATTTTTCGCGACTTTAATTTCCTTGGCCAAAACAAACTTCTTTTCACCATGGATATTACGTCTCTTTATACTGTCATTCCTAATGGCGAAGGTCTTCTGGCCCTTAAGCATTTTTTTGATCAACGTACTGTTAAGGAACCTAAATCTGAAACACTACTACGCTTAGCCGAACTAGTGCTCACACTCAATTGTTTTTCATTCGGGGACAACTTTTTCAAACAAACCAATGGTGTAGCCATGGGTACCAAAATGGGACCTAGCTATGCCAATCTTTTTCTTGGTTTTGTCGAACACCAATTTTTCAGCCAATACAATGGCTCCAAACTTGAACTCTATGGTCGCTACATCGACGACTGTATCAGCGCCACCTCCCCTACCAGAGAGGAGCTTACTCAATTCATAACCGCAGAATTCTTTTCACCCGGCTCTCTGAAATATACTTGGGAAATTTCTGACAATTCTTTATCCTTTTTAGACATCAAAGTTTCAATTGAAGGCAGCGCTTTATGCACTAGTGTGTATTACAAACCTACAGACTCGCAAAATTACTTGTTGTATTCGTCTTCGCATCCATCTCACGTTAAGGATTCCATTCCTTTTTCTCAGTTTCTAAGACTTCGTCGTTTATGTAGGGATGACTCTGATTTCCACCACAAATCAGAGTCAAAGTGCTAGTTTTTCGATAAACGTGGTTACCCTTATTCTGTCGTTCAAGCGGGTTACCACCGCGCCTAACTTATCGATCGACATTCAGCACTACAAACGTCACAAAAGGAAGATTCCGACCGCATTCCATTCACTCTCACGTTTCACCCTCGCAGCCACTCAGTTAACTTAAATCCATCGTTCTTAAAAACTTTAAATTACTTCAAAACGATCCAGAGACAAGCACTATCTCATTTCATTCAAACGCGACAAAAACATAGGCAATTTTTTGGTCAGAAGTTCTTTCCAGACTAATGACCAACCAGGCACTTTTAAATGCGTTCTTGCACGAGCACACACAACCCACAATTCCTCTAATTCGCTCCGACGAAGGGCTAACACTCGAAACGTCAACTTTTATAATCATAACGGTGGCCAATTTACCATTTCAACTTTGTTGATATATTCAAATTATTAAGAAGGAAAAAGTAGAGCTTTAACGGGAAGCCAATTAAGGCAGTCCTCCAGAGGAGGTCCAGCTCTCTGGCCAAAAAATTTGTGATGCTATTTATTCTTACAGTCGTGAAGGCCACTCGTGCAAATCCTATATGCAATTGGAAACAATTAAATATGTTTGTGCGTGAGTTCTTTCCGGTTTACTTCAATGGCTGTAATAAGGAGTGTACATTCGCCTTGCTGCTTCATTAATAGTTAAGCAATTGCCCCTGTATACCTTCAGACCTTGATCAAGCCTAACGACGTTGTCTTCATTCGCAGGGTGCGGTGTTTATAAATGGAGTTCCTAGAAGTCTTGGTAATGTGCACAAATGGTATGCTCGTAAAGTTGGTTACGTGTTACAGCTGGCTGTGCCTTACTATGAAGAACTCACTGTGCGGCAGAATCTTCTTTTCGCTGCTCACATGCGGCTGCCTAAGTCAATGAGCAACGCAAAGAAGTTTGAACGCGTTGAACAGATACTTGCTGAGGTATTAAATTCTTGCTATTTACAAATGATAAGAAAATATTAAAGAAATAATGGAGGCCCTATGTTCCCAGTTGCTCATTCCTCGTTTTCTGCTTCTCCTCGCCAAATCCTACTTCGACTTTGGACTATGATGTCCAATTTTAGACACTCGTGTCCGACTTTAGACACAAGTGTGCGATTTTAGACACTAGTGTGCGATTTTAGACACAAGTGTGCGATTTTACAAGCAAGTTTGCGATTTTAGACACAAGTGTGCGATTTTACACGCAAGTGTACGATTTTAGACACCAGCGTCCGATTTTGTGCACTAGTGGCCGACTTAGGACACAGTCAGGAGTATATCATAGAAAAACTACAGAGCCTGATGTGGGAATCAAGTAAATTTTGTCCTCACACAACAATAATCCCACAACTCAAAAAAAATCCATCCCCACTCTCCCCAACCCACTCCCGGTTGCGTGTCATTTGCGGTAGTTATACTTGCTATAAACTCCACATCTTATCTGATACAGATCGGTCTTACTTCTTTGGCTGATACAGTTGTTGGTGGGTCTGTTGGCCAGGGTCTTAGTGGAGGACAGAAACGTCGATTGTGTGTCGCTCTTCAGATGATAAATTTGCCATCTGTGCTTTTCCTTGATGAACCAACCTCAGGCATGTTGTTTAGTCACAACTTTCAGATTTTTTTTGTAGCGTATTTAAATATGTGTTCAAATCTTAGTTATTTTAATGAATAAATTCATATTTTAAAGATTAGGCGCAGTCTGAGGATGGTCCATTTTCAATATCGATAACTCCTTGACTGATTTATGCAAATTATTTCCATCGTTGGCCGCTACGAGGAGGTCGAGAGACCCCAGCTCCTGTTAAAGGCAGTCCCACGAACATTGTCCCTGGATCTCGTGTTGTAATTATGATGATCGCTATCACAATACTATCGAATCATTTAACTCTGTTTTAATTGAAGAATGCTCAAATTAACGTACACGTTTTTAATTCAGGTCTGGACGCATCATCTTCCCTGGAGCTGTTGAATCATCTCAATCTTGTTGCTGAGTCCGGCAGACTTGTTATTCTCACCATACATCAGCCCAGGCTGGAAATCTTCCATCTTTTTCACAAGATCATCTTTATGTATGATGGTCAGGTGAGCACACCAACCTTGAAAACGAGGTCGAAGGAGAGGAGGGGGGGGACTACCACTTGACATTCGTCCTAAGGTTGTTCCTCCAAGGGGGTCCAATTAAGTGTAAACCCTGTCCATAAGACCTTTACGTCGGAAGTCTCTCTTACATGGTATTTCCATTAACCTCCCCCTTCACTCCATTCCCTTTCTTCACATAATATGTCACATTCATCTAACGGTGGTTCCTCCTTGGGATTCAATTTAAGTGCAAACCCTGCCCGTGAGACCATGACAACGGACACCTCTCTTTTCATTGGATTTCCACAACCACCCTCCCCTCCCCTCTAGATACACACACACATTCCAACTATACAGCACAGTTTCCAGCTTCAATAGCATAGATTATGCTCGTGGCAAAATATAATATTTTCAGAACTATATCCAATTAAATTATTGAAAAAAAAAATAAGCAGGACTTTCCCTTACCTGCGTATCAACCTCCACGATTATAACTTCAGGTGGCATATTATGGCGAGCCTACTCTGGCCCCGACTCTTTTTCTTAAAGCCTATCTGCAGTCAACAACCGAAGGATTTCGGCTCAGTGAAGACGCGCCAAAAATTGATGCCACAAATCCCGCAGGTAAGCTGATAGGGCTACTTTAATTTCAAATTGGAGCATTTAGTAATTCGAGATGACATTAACTTTGCTTTAGTTCGTTCGGTGATTGGTTTAAAATCGAAACTACTCGCATTTTTCCGTATTTAAGGCCGCTTACGCGCGCTCTCTTTTAGGTTTGCGATCCGCGTCTTGGTTCTGACTCGCTGGCTACAGAAATTTGGGTCTGGCTTTCATCTAAGACACTAGATCGAAAAGCGCTCTGTTCTTTGGTTAAGGGAGTATTTCATACTATTCATGATATTGCTCGCTTTATTCTAAGTTGGAGTTTCAAATTTTCAATCTTAGAAGAAAAAAACAAAACAAAAATAAAGGAAAACGAAAAACAAAGAGGGGCGAAGATTTAGTCGCGGAGCTGTCAAAATTTAGGTCTTAATTTCTCCCCGCTTCAGGAGCTATAGCCCCTGCTAGTTCTTAGATTTCCAAGTACTTAGCAAAGCTAAAAATTACAAAGCGCTGTAATTGAAAAAAAATCGCGAATATTTCTGGATAAATTAAGCAAAAGTATACTCGAAGCTACTGGGGACCTAATAATTTGGATATATCAACAAAGTTGAAATGGTAAATTGGCCACCGTAATGATTACAAAAGCTGACGTTTCGAGCGTTAGCCCTTCGTCGGAGCGAATAGGGGAATTGTGGGTTGTGTGTGCTTTTAAAGGAAGAAAATGGAGCTACGTTATTGGTGGGAGCATGGCAACGAGAAAAACATGAATAAATTAGTGGAATGAAAAGCGTTCGTTGATCCCTGTGGGATTTAGACTGCCGGTTTGAAAGATGAGCTTTTGTTCAAGATTTTTACGACTTTCCGTGCCACCTAAGTGCAAGGAAAGACCGCAGATTGCCATATGTTTCAACAACATATGGCAATCTGCGGTCTTTCCTTGTACTTAGGTGGCACGGAAAGTCGTAAAAATCTTGAACAAAAGCTCATCTTTCAAACCGGCAGTCCAAATCCCACAGGGATCAACGAACGCTTTTCATTCCACTAATTTATTCATGTTTTTCTCGTTGCCATGCTCCCACCAATAACGTAGCTCCATTTTCTTCCTTTAAAAGCACACACAACCCACAATTCCCCTATTCGCTCCGACGAAGGGCTAACGCTCGAAACGTCAGCTTTTGTAATCATTACGGTGGCCAATTTACCATTTCAACTTTGTTGATATATCCAAATTATTTCGTTACTCCCACCGACGCAGCCCCAAACAGTTTCTTTCGAAACTATCAGCCTTTACTGGGGACCTACTTTAGTATCGCCTTAAGGGGGGTAGGAGGTGGGCCAGAGGATTTTGGTTGCGTCATGATAGAATTTATCTGATCCTCCCTAAGGCTTTGTGGTATTCCAATGACCCTATCTCATTGGTAGTCGATTTTCTATATTTCTTCCTTTATACTCTGTTGTCGTTGACTGATTCCCCTAGTTCCCCTCAAAAAACCCTGTGACACCCCCTAAAATACTCCGTCACTTCCTCCCTCCCCTCCAGCGAAAAATAATGACTTGTCCTTGATTATAACTTTAGTGGAATTGATGTTAGAAATTATAGAATGGACAGTTCTTACATTGAAAAGACTACGCTTCACGATTCTTTTCAGACATGATTATGGATATAATAAACTGCAGGGAGGCTCGCAGAGCCATTCTGGATTATTACCAGAGAAGTGGTGAGCCACAGGCAGTCCAGGAAGCGATTAAAATGGCACAGGAAAATGCTAAGAACACGTTTGCCATATTAAGGATGAGCTCCGACAAAAAAGAGTAAATATATGTGTATAACATGCGTGTCGGTGATGTGATTATCATACATACATACATACATACATACATACATACATACATACATACATACATACATAGGTTAATTGACCACTCCCCACAGGAGCTTTTCAGGGCCAATACCCACCCATCCCACCCAGGGGAGGACATCCACCACACAGTAATCTCGTGCGAGGGAAATTAACGTCTCCTACCCTTAACCCTGCAGGAGACGGGGCCTACGGTTTATTCGTCCCTATCCGAGAAGACTAGAATATCTATCCAATTCTTGAGTATAGAAAGGTAGCAAATTCTCCTCACTTATTTTAAGACCATGAGTATTGGTCCGGCCAGGGCTCGAACCCTCGACCTCCCGCACAACACAATCGACGTTCTAACCATCACGTTGCTCAAAGCGACTTATAAAAGCATATCAGTTGGCCTTTCTTTACAAGTATTTAAAGCAAAGTTGGCTTTACAAACCATCTTAAATTGTCTATGAAACTATGATTGTGATCGCGTTTCGAGATTCAAAAGAGCAGTTTAACCTTAAGAAATCTGTCGTGAGATGTGTTAAAACTTAAGTCTCAGACGCTACCCTTTTTAATCTTGCTTAGTAACCTGTAACCTTGTCGCTAAGCTGCGACCCAGCAAAGTTTACCGCTAGTTTTATTCAATATCTCAGCAGCCAGGTCACCAGAATTTTTAAAAAATGGTGGCGTTCATAGTCGAATCTTAAGCACATTTGGAAACAACTTTCGAACGTTGACGTTTTTATTCACAGTTTTTAAAAAGCGTTAAAAGCTAAATTTTGTAACTTTCTTCCAGTGGCATATATAAGTTATCATACATGGTTGAAGTGTAAAGAAAACCTCTTCTTAACAAGTTTTTCTTGCCATGAGCCACTTTAAAGCCTGCAATGATTTTCTTCAAAGTCTCTTGACCTATTAAATCAATTTTATTTTCTTGGCAGGGTAAACGATGCAGGAACATTCAACAGAACGTTTGTGTTGGAAGCCCGAACTTCCCTAAGACAAACACTCGGACAAATCTTCTATTTTCCGTTTATATTCTTCTTGTTTGGAATAATCGTAGGTAAGTAGTGCCTCAGCCCTGTCACGAATGATATAAGTCTGGCCACATCTGTGTCTGAGACCATGAAAACAGTGATGTTAAATGAAGATCAAAGAACAACTGAGTTTTTTTGGATGTTTTAAAAGTTACAAATGAAAGTCATGGCTCAGAATCATGATCGAATGAAATGTTAGACACAAATTTCTGTTAATGCGCGTTTGTGCTGTTTAACTTTCTCGTTAGGAACAATTTACTTTCGGGCACAGGATGAGGATGGAATTCTGTTGATGTCAGCGTTCTGTGTCTATTGCTGTGCAAGCCCTTTGTTTCTCAGTTCAGTTCTGATGGCGCACCTGAACAAAGCTTTAAATGTAGGTAGATTAAACAGTCTGATATTGGTAAGAAAAAGGCCTTTAAGATTTATATTCTCACTCGACGTTTTCGACATTTTTTACCCTAGCAGCCCGCAGGACGCTTTACACACATATGACTTAGAAATGGCTAGGTTTTTTTATCGAGCGCCTTGTATCACAGTGGTAGAGCCTTCCAGTGCGAAATCCTAAAGTCTAAATGTAGATTCTTCGTCGATACCCATTTTCGAGAGTAGAACGAATAAACTGTTTCTTCATTCAACGACTATGCTTAAAATGCATCATCTTTCTTATTCCAAGAATAATCGCAATCATCGGATCTGCAAGAGGCTGAGGGTATTTGTTGGCGTCACTTAAGAGATAAGCAAGCAACATTTGCTTGCTTTTCAAACAAAATTATTCTTTCGTTCCAATCTTATCATTTCATATACGAGGCTTTTTAGGGATCTGCTATCCAACTTTAGGTCAGTAGATAAATTGAATTTCCAAAAGGTCTGGAAAGGTGCAGACTAACAGCAATCTTTATAAAAATAACGAAACATTTGAAACTAAATTTATAAGACATGTTTCGGTCGTTCAACGACTATCTTCAGTTGAGAGTAGACCTGATTTGAGGTTACATTTGAATTTATAATGTAGTGCTAAACAAAAGCTATTGAAACTAACAGAATAGCCAAAGGTAACAAAAGAGTGTATAATATGACACGCTAATTGAATTATTTTCCATGGAAGATTTTCTTCAAAGGGAGCACTGTCTTGGCATCTGTGGGGGGATGGGGTGGGGGGGGGGGGAGAGGAGGACTTAGGGTCTTACGTCCGCCTCCGGGGCCGACAGGCTGCTATCTATGTCCAAGGTCTTAGTCGCATACTTTAAGAATAAGCGAATATTTACTGTATAACTGTACTTACAGATATATCACCTGGAACGTGCCGATGGATGTGGTCGTTCATATGAGAATGTGATTCAGACGTACGTACGAATTGCTGCTCTGTGTGTTATTCCAATTCTAGTCTGTTCTGCGATGTCATATTTCTTGGTAAGTCGTGCAAACATGATGCATAAAGTAGACATTAAGACGTAAAAGTTAACTCGGTTGTGCTACACTCCCGGACACCAATTTGCCTTTCTTGCGCCTCGCAGCGTTGGTCTGCAAGATGGCATAGAAACATTGGTAGCTGATTAATTGGAAGCGGGGGGAAAGGCGAAAGAACGTCATAGTTCTTGTTCCGGGTTAATAAAGAGATACGTTTTTCCTTTTTTTTTCGTAAACGTTGCTCTTTTCTGTGTAGCTGAGAAGAAAGTTGATAAGTTAAAAAATTGATACTTAACAAATTCTATATGTATATCCTTATTTATGTTTCCCTTTTTCTCAGGTCATGACGTCATACGATTTGTGGAAGTTCTTTTTAGTAACAATTATCTCATTGGTTTTAAACCAAACCTGGATTGCAGTCTACATGATGGTGATTTGTGCACATCCGGGAATCGCTCATCGCATTTGTCCAATGGTGTCGGCCTGCGCAGGCTTTGCGGGAGGGTTTTTAGTACCCAGACCCCAAATGCCAGCTGGGTGAGTGCACATATTAACAAAGTCACCGACATATCTTAGACTTTATTCCTTTAAGGACATCATCCTCTTAACGACGTCAGCAACTTAACAGCTTTATTTACATATGAACGCAACCTTTACTGTATGAACGATAATATTAATGCTAACGTGATAGCGAGTTGGAATAGCAACATTATTAGTACCAAATTTTTCCCTACAAATTATTGATAATTTGGTGTCATATCAACATAATATCCTCTATCCGACCTGTTTGAGCATCCTCGTCATCTGATAACAGGAGTGGCTTGAAATCTCGTGGAGAGTTACACGTTAACTAATGATGGAAGTGAAAGAGGTATAAAATATTTTACGAAGGCTTAACTGCTAAATGTCATGATTATTACAGCTATGAACTTTTTATTTTCTACTGATGAAGTATTTTATTATTTGCTCCAGCTACAATCTGTTATTCTTCATCAACCCACAGTTCTATGGTTATTCAGCTATCTCCAAGGTCTTGTTGCAAAACGTCCGCCTTAAATGCGTTTACGAGTCTACATTGAATTGTATCAGTACGGATGGCAACGCTGTTTTGGCAAGATTTGGGTTTGACACGGTCAATATTTATGAGCATTTGGTGGTAAGTTTTTCTTTTAATGCGCAATATATTACTTTCTTTGAGCTAGAAAAGACAGTAAAAAAAGTGATTGGTGCAAGTTGTTCATAAACATCTTGGAATATGTCAGTTTTATTCCAGTGCATAGTCACTTGAGTAAACCACTCGCCGTAGCGTGTATTGCCATGGGTTTTTAAGTGAAGCTTCACCGCTGACGTCATCAGTAACATCGCCATCGACCTACAAATCCTCTCTTCCTTCCTTCATCCACTTCTTTCGCAGCTTCCATCTTCATCTCCTTTTATTTTCCCTCCTCTTCCTCTCCTTTTTTCTATCTCCCTTTTCCTCCTCGATTTACGGTCCCTCCCAACATTTAACGTCCTTCCTTTTCTACCTCCTTCACTTTTCCTACATCGTAAGTTTCTTTTTTTTTCCTCTTCGTCTCGTTTTCTTCAGCTTCTCGCGCCTTCACTTGCATCATAATCTCCTCTTTTCTCGTCTTCCTCTTCTCAAATTCCCGCATATTTTGTCCCGTCTCTCCTTCTTCGTCTTTCCTTCGTCGTCACCATCATTCTCATCGTCATCCTCACATCACCATTAACATCATCATCATCAGCAGCAGAATTTTTGTTTACTTCCTCCTGTCTTTCCTTCCCCTTATTTTTCTTTCCAAAATCAAACTCCTAACCGTCTTCCTCCCTTTCTTATCTCTTCATTATTCCAGTTGTTGATTATAATGCGTCTTGTTTCGGCTTTTTTTTTCTTGCCCGCGAGGAGGCTGGGTTGAATATACATATTATGGTCTACACCATGTACTCGCGGGTTAGTTGTTTTGCGTTTCGTTCCATCGCGTCTCTATCAGGCTTATAAATCTAGAAAGTAGCATTTCGTTTCGTTTTGCTTCTTTAAGTTTCCTATCTTCAAATTTTTAGTCAAAACAGATTGAACAGATAGTACCTGTCACATTAGTCAATTAATGCTGATTTTGCTGGTCAGATCAAGTCGAACATACATCTACACCAGTCCTATCCGTTTACATTGCTATGCAGCAAAACATTACACACGAAAAATAAAATTAATTTGTTGCTGATTGATCCTCTGATTACAGATAATGCTTGCAATGACAGTAATATCGATATTTTTCTCATGGCTGTTTTTGGAAATAAAGAACATCAAGATCAAATTCTTCAAAACGTATGTAGCTATAATTTTTTTTATGCATAGCCTTTCCCAAGCTTAAGATACTTTTAATGTAAGTTCAAGTTATGTTTGCAAATTGGAAAAAAATCGGGGGAAAAGGGTACTCCACGTGTTCCTGGAGATCGAGTTATACAAAAGACCCAGGTATTATCTCAACAGGGGAAACGGTTTTATGGTATGGAAAATTCATTCTGGATAGAAATTCAACATTTGGATGAGTCTGAAATCATTCCTAGGCTTTTTATGTCAAGTCTACGATTGCCGTCATAAAAATTCTCAGAAAAAAAGTTGGTACTTGGCAGGTACGGTAAAGAGTTGAACGAGGGCGTTCTCTGAAATCAGGCGTTTGCTCCAATATTTACACAACCATTTCACCCATTCGCTCCCAAGATCTCAACAGTGTTTCTCCTTACTGTCTGCCATACGGCTCTTCTGATATTAGTTTGGAGAACTTTGTATTGGATCACCTAAAATCCCCTAATTGATATTTCTTTCCATTATTCAACAGTGCTTCTTACAGTACAAATAGCGCGCGAGACGAGAACAAATATCACGCTATATTTGTACTCCAAAAATATCCGCGAAATTCATCCGTGCTGAAATAACAATTTGGCGTGTTGAATAATAAATCTCTTATTAGACGTTTTGTTGTGTAGTATCGCTGAGTAGTTTTACTCGTTGTTTGTATTTTGACTCGCCCTATGGGCTCGTCAAATTACGGCACAACTCGTAAAAATACTCAGCGATACTACACAACAAAATGTCCAATAAGACACATATTCTCATCATGTGTCTACTTGTTAATGTGTTAATATGGTAAGGAGACAGTTGCCTGGTCACTCATGCGAGTTAAAGGATTAAACGAATCTCATTTTGATTTTGATTCAGGTCATCAAAAATATCCAGGTCACAAGTGGATAGGATATTACACGAGTCAATAGAGCTTCTAAATGGGGCAGACCATGCAGTTAATCCCACGCGCCGGAAGTCCACGTTAGGCATTGTCACACATGACGATGGACTACACACCGTGAAGCTTCCAAACAGTCCCACCATTCCTAGCGAGAGTAGGCCAGAATCAGATGCTGTTTCTTTGCCGTCAAAAACAAGTTCTGTCAGTTCTCGAGAAAATCGGTGGTCGAGTGTTCGTAAGCGTACGGCCGAGAGAAAGCGAAGCAGCCATCTTGAGATGAAGCACGTTCAAAGGATAGCCAAGCAGTCCGCATTAGTACAATCTAACCAAGTTCAGTCTCAAAAGGTAAGGACGCGGAAGCAAGCTGTACCGTTGCCACGGAAAACTAGATACAGCAGTGTTCCTGAAGACAGTGAAAAAAAAGCACCAATGAAACGTACCTACTCATATCATGAAACCGCTGACCACAACCTTGCAGATTCTGCACTGAAAATGACAACTTTGCAATCTGCTACTATCGGTGTTGACGACCATCGAGAAGCATCACCTTCGCAACGATTAAGGAGTGTCACTTTTCCCGCTGTTGAAGAGGGAGATCAAGAAATGATCAGTGGTCCCTTTTATTTGGAAAGTATCTGTGAACATGATGATACATTGGGGTCTGAAGAAGAAGAAGATACCGCGAATGTCTTTGTTGACAACCAGCTTTAAATATACGAAAATCCCCCAAAAAAACAGTAGACATAAGTTTCAAATTTTGTCAAAGTAGGGAAGTCGTATTCAAAGACAAGTTTTAAGTAGGAAGGCTTTAATTTCAGTTACCTTATTTGAAATCACAACTTATGAGTAAATATTGATTTATTTATCATTCACGATCTTAGCAGTTATCAGCACATTTCAGAATACAAAATGCAATCCTTCTAAAATTATAGTCTGGTTCTCCTACTTTTTATCTGCATGTGTCGTCCTTGATATCAAGCAATTGCAAAATTCAGGAAACTCCGCCATATCAGACATCGAGACTTTCAGTTAATTCTATGATGGAGACTTTCTTCGGAGATTTTTGTTTGTCCTTCTGAACTTCACAACCAGACGCTTGTTGCTGATCTCCTATTTCAGCGCCTTCCTCGTCTCCTCTGGTAAATTTTATGATGGAGACTTTCTTCGGAGATCTTTGTTTGTCCTTCTGAACTTCACAACCAGACGCTTGTTGCGGATCTCCTATTCCAGCGCCTTCCTCATCTCCTCTGGATCGTCCTTGTTCTTGGATTTCAATGCCTGTAGCTTCATGGTCGAAAGATTTTTCCACAGTGTGTAACTGCAAGACATCTTCTGCACTGGATCCAGTAGCACTTCTTACTTCTCTTTGCCTCTTTCTAGCTTCAGCCTCCTGCTTAAGAACGTCTCGCACTTCATCCTTGTATTCCTCACCGCTTCCTCCGTCCACCGATTCTTCAATCACCTTCTGAAACAGCTCTCCCCTATCTTGGAAGCGACCATTTCTTTTAGTAATAAACTCCTGCCTGTTAGCTTCATTTGAAGCCGAGGCAGCCATGGTACTTCTTCGAGCAAAAACCGCCTTCTCCTTCGCTTTCCTTCGTACGGATTGCGAGTGTTTTATCGTGTAACGCCGTGCAATTTGCTCAACTTGTGATAAACGCTTGTCAAAGTCAATCTTCCTCTCCTCAACACGTTGTTTGGTGGATCTCCAAAGTTCTTTCCCTGAGACGCTCACCAATCGCCTGCGGCGTACAACGTAGTTAAGATTCTCGCCATCAATTGTTTGTTGGGTGTTAAGGACGCTGTCCGCGTCACGTGACTGACGTCTGTGCAAGGGAAGCTTGACAGAATGGAAACCTTGGTTGCCACTGATTAGTCCAAGCCTGGATTTTGCGGATCTCCGGTTGCGGCTAAATGGTTTTATGGGCATCTCCAGTTCTATTTCATCCTTGTCCTCGCCGACTGGGGTTTCATCAATTGGTGTCATCGGCTCAACCGTAACCTCCAACTTCTCCTCTTCATGCTCGGTTAGAAAGACTGGGGGACTGGGAAATAATAATAATAATAATACTTTTGATACTTAATATTCGAAGTCTAGTTCAAAGCAACTTTGGTGGTAAAATGCTCTTCCGTCAGAATTAAAAACTCGAATCCGACAAAAATTTTATTTACATCCGATCAGAGCTCGGCTGAAGTAACCTCAAAACCTATGAAACTGCTTGGCTTCAAAAGAATTTTAAAACACTCTGAGCGGTGTAGTAAAAACTTAGAGGCCTGGCCAAAAATACAGACACAGTTTGCAGCTCGGTAAAAGTTGTCAGCATCGGATATAAGATCTAAATCAGAAAAAAATCCTGCAAGACTTACGTTTTAGTTGGGGAGGGGGAGGGGATGGTGAAGTTTTTCGCTTCTAAAAACAACCAAGAGAGAAGCAAAGATAGTAATGTCATCCCCAACATGATCTGAAAAAAGAATCAATTATATTTTAAATGAAATAAAAACGTCTTTCATGCGAAAAAAGAAAGCTCTAAAAAACTGTAGGAATGAAGTATGGTTTGTCTTACAATGTAGTTACTTTCGATACGGATCCTCTCACTTCGACTCAACATTGAACGTGAGTGAACAATCAGAAAAACGTTAATACATTGCTTCTATTGTATGAAACACGAGGAGTAACCACAATCTTGTTCACGACAAAAAAAAATGTAGTTTTACGACAGTAGGATTAAGGGAAAATTTCTTGAATGAAGGAAATACGTAAAACGATCGGTTTTCAACAGCCGGAAAAAAGAGCCGTTGGTAATTCGAAGAAAAAAAAGTCAAGCTGAAAGGCAAAACCTGGGGATAGAGAAAGTAAGCATGTAGTCGAGATTGATTTAAGTCTTGCAACTGATTTATTAAAAAGGTGGCATGAGGTCAATTGCATGACACAGAAAATCAAAACTAAAGTAACTCCAGCTTTAAATTCAACACTCACTGAAGTTGAAATTTCTCTTATGAATACCTAGGAATGAAAACTCATCAAAGTTTTGACATGCTTTTCCTTGTCGAGTTTCCCAAGAGTGCGCAATAAAACAATAAACAACAACAGCAAAATTTCTCTGTAATAAGAACTCAAAATCATTTGCGCATCAACCGATCCCCAAGTCACCAAAAATAACTCACCAGTAAGTGTTCGTAGACATTGACAGTGTCAAACCCAAACCTGGCCAGCACAGCATTACCATCCGTGCTAATACAGTTTAGGGCAGACTCGTATTCACATTTCAGTCGAACATTTAACAGCAGCACTTTAGTCATTGCTGAGTAGCCATAGAATTGGGGATTGATGTAAAATAAGAGGTTGTATCTGAAATATAACCAGGAATACTGAGATTTAAAACAAGTTTCAAACGCGTCAAAAACTGCTTACATATTGTGACGATCGTCCTTATTTCGTCCAGAGAAAGCTGGGTAGCCTCTGAAAAAAGAGGTATGCGGGTTACAGAGTTCCACATACCTTTGCGCCAACGGGAGAACTGAGTTACTCCTCCATTTGATTTTCAAGTTTATCCATTATAAACCTTCGCTCTTTATCCAAACTTTTGTTGTTTTAAAGTACTTTTCAAGTTTCACGTTTGTTAGGTCTTCCAAAACAATTACTTACAATAAACACCGCCTGCAAATAGCGAGCTAATCCAGGCGGGCGATGTTAAGGACAAACAAACACGAATTACTAATTGAAGGCGTTAAAAAAAAGTCGATTTTTTTCCTCACAATCAAGCAATAATATTAGGATTTTTCGTGACAAAGATGCAAAAGGTACACCTTAAATAACAGGAACTTGCAACACTCACCCAACTGGCATCTGGGGTCTGGGTACTAAAAAACCACCCGCAAAACCTCCGATGGCGGACACCATCGGACAAATGCGATGAGCGATTCCCGGATGTGCACAAATCACCATCATGTAGACTGCAATCCAGGTTTGGTTTAAAACCAATGAGATAATTGTTACCAACAAGAACTTCCACAAATCATACGACGTCATAACCTAAAAAGAGAATAAAACAATGTTGTAACCTTGCTAACAAATTGTTTATTTTGTAAATTTTCAAAAACTGGACTTTATTTTCATGTTTTCATCAAGAGTTTTCGTATTACTTCTGCTACACCATGCTTTATGGGACATCCTCTCTGCTAAACAGATACAAAACTAAAAGGCGGTAAGTTTCTTGAAAAACTGTGATGCTGCGTTGGTGGCGGAGTGTAAAAAGGTATTTTGGGTTTTTATCAACTGAGTTGATAATGTAAACTGGCCACCGTAAAGAGTTTCAAAGCTGACGTTTCGAGCGTTAGCCCTTCGTCATAGCTAATTTTAGAACTAAAACCAATCGAAAGCTGTTAGAGGAAATGATTCAGAAAAGTAACATAGGCGTACGTGCGTGCGCAAGTGCATGTGGACGTGCGCACGTGGATGCATACATGCGTGCGTGCGTCTGTTCAAGAAGAGATCACAGATGACGTCAAAATGTGGTAAGAACCAAAAAATGGCACACACAGCTGGAATCTATTTGTTGTTTATGATAAAAAACCAAATTGTTTTTAATGGTGAAGTTATCTACGTCTATCTTCCGATAGATAATAAGTAAGAACTAATCAAAATGCGTACATAATTCAACTTATCATACACATTATTTTAACAGAACGCACCATCAAGTAAGACATGGTGGAGCATATAATCACCGGTAAGGCACATAAAGCTGTTGTCCGCACAAACGTTTGTACAACGTTCTCGTAAGATCTGCCGAAGCCGTCTTGACGTTCAAGGCGAAAAATCTAAAAAAAAAAAACAACGGTACAAAATAGTTCTACATGCATTACACTTTTTATTAAAAGCTCTCTTACTTAATGGCATCACAGTTTTTTCTACTCTTGATATCAACCATTTTTTTTAATACTAAAATTAATTTAGCTGTCCATTTTTTATCGTTGCTAGTGCTAAAGCTGGTGTTATTTTCTCTTTTCTTCGAGTTGTATTTTCTTCTTTCTGCTTTGATTGTTGTTCGTGTAGTTTACGCAATTGTTGTTGCGGATGACTCAGTAGGATTAATTAAGGAATGGATTGCGCGCAGCGTGTAACAATCGAGTTATGGACATAAGCAGGAGGTTGTTAAGCCCGAAAGAAGCCTAAGAGTCGCTCGAGGCGATAGCCGAGTTTGACTCTAACTTTCTTGCGTGTTTGGAAAACCTCTCGCGTGCATCCATAACTCAAAGGGTGCATATTGACTTTTTTTTTTTTTATACCACTGAGACTTTCAAACGTCTTTCGTTTCGTGTAGAAAAAAAAGAGCAAAACAAACTGACGTCAGCATGCAAGTCATGGGCAAATGGATCGAGTGTATTAGCCAATCAGAGCGCGCACTTTTGTAAATCTTTGTTTTGACGTTTGCTGTTTCTTCAATCGCCTGTGAAAACAGTCTCGCCCTAGGATATGGTTTGCGCGATCACAGGGAGACCGGCAACATGAATGTGAAAAGCGTAATTTCGCAAGATAATTCAACAAGATGTGATAGACAATTTACAGTTCATCGTTTATCGAGTGCATAACAACTTAAGGCATTTACATCCAATGCTTTATTAAGGTGAGCCATGAGAACGGAGCTAAGAAACAAAGGACTTGCACAGCAGTACACACAATAGGCTGACATCAGCAGAATTCCATCTCTCTCCTCTGCTTGCCAGTACACAGTTCCTTAAATAAAGAGGTACAATAAAACCAAAACAATTCAGGAATAGAAGATATGAGAAACATTTTTTAGGAGTGTAGGACAAAGATAAAATCTCAGTTCCCTACAGGAGTTCAAACCAGACACTTTTTCGACAATCTATCCGTTTGAGCTGTTCAAGCAAAAACAGTTGCACTGGATTACACGTTAGTTATAGCGTGACGGACGCGTAACCTTATCCGCTTAATCTAAATTGCAGACAGATGACGTCTAGCATTATCTACACACCTACAATGATCCCAAATGTGAAAAATATTAATGGAAAGTACAAGATCTGTCCCAGAGTCTGCTTCACAGAAGTTCTGCTCTCTAACACAAAGATTCTGTTAAATGATCCGGCTCCATCGACACTAAAAATAACAAGAAACCAGGTGAGGTTAAAAAATTAAACTCTTTTTCCAGACGAAGTTTATAAATGAAAGCGGAATAGTCTTAGTACAATGCCATCTTCATGTTAATCGTGGCTAAGGTGTGTTTGTCCATCGTAGTTACGATAATAAACGAACGTTAAGCCCCTTAACTCGCCGACGTGATTAACATGTAACCTTCCCCCTATAATATCTATACATATTCCAGCAAAAAGATAATAAGAATACTCAAAATTATCAGATAGATGTTGTTATCTTGACCTCGTGCTGCATTCTCGTAAACTAATTTACGAGGAAATATTTAGCAGCTAAATTGGAGAATTGACGATCTGATCTTGGGAGTTAGAAAGGTTAATCGTTTGCCTCAAAAAATAAAGTCACTATAACTTGTAGAGTAAAGTCATCAATAAATGATGGCGACCCTCTGATTGCTACACCGCTGATTGTCGTAAAGCTTCATAGTAACTCTTAATCGTGAGACAAAAAATTAAACAAATATTCATCATTATACGTACAGCATTTTCATTCTTTCCATGGTAACTGTTTTGCTGGCCTTTTCCTGTGATGTCTTTATGGCTTCTTGGACTGCTAGTGGCTCACCGCTTCTTTGGTAGTAATCTAAAATGGCACGACGAGCTACACCGCAGTTCAGTAAATCCATGATAGTATCTACAAAGAAAATCAGAAGAAACACTGCAGCGTTTCTAGCATTAATTCTGAAACATCAAAGTACGTTCAGAAGCTCAAGCATCTTCAAGTAGGTGTCTAGAACCGAAAGGGATTGTACTGGCTTTGGCTTGCGTCACTAGGTGATTGCTCGAGAAATCTCGCCCTACTCTCTCAACCAATCCGATGAAAAAGTTAAATCACGCGTTTTCGCGCGCTTTGGGCAAGTCACATGTATTAACGTTGAGTGCATATTGGTCTCTTGTGATACTTTCCCTGTTCTGATCAGTTGGCTGTTGATTTTTGCTTTACGAAACTCCATCGAAATGCTCTTTAATTACGAGCTGACTGAGTACCATGCAACGTCATTTGCAGATGAGAAAATTTACTTCCATGAAAAAATTATCCATTTTCTTAAAATAAGCGTTTCCATTACAGTGTACTGGGTGACTCGCAATAACAAGAAAGACGTTTTCACCTGCGGGATTTTTGGCGTCAATTCTCGGTGCTTCTTCACTCAGCTGGTACTCTGTAGAGGTTGCAGTGTAGGCTTTGATGAAAAGTTCTGGTGCCATAGAGGGTTCCCCATAGTACGCCACCTGGAAGAAACATTTCAACAAACAAACAGACAAATGAAACAGCGTTAGATCGTGCATATCGTGCATGTACGTGCATAGTTACATTCGCTTGCGTACACACACGCACACGTGTGTGCATGCGTGCGTAGGTGCATGCGCACGCACGTACGCATGCACGCAAGTGATTATAACTATGCACGCACATGCGCAAGAACGTCAAAACGATCTAACGAACGGAAAAACGATCGCGTATGAGTCGACTAACCGAACAAGCAACGACCACTTATCGACCAACTAACTTACCTCACCATCGCACAGAAAAAGAATCTTGTGAAAAAGATGGAAGATTTCCAGCCTGGGCTGATGTATGGTGAGAATAACAAGTCTGCCTGACTCAGCAACAAGATTGAGATGATTCAACAGCTCCAGGGAAGATGACGCGTCCAAACCTGGTTTCAGTACAAGATACGAATTAAACATGATATTAATTCAAGGATGGGTTCACACTTGGCGGCAAATCACGACAACGCGTTGCAGCCACAAATCGCAAAAACAATTAATTTCGTTTCACCGAAACAAATTATACATTAAAAACAGTTTAATTTTCGCGTATGATCGCGGACAGAAAATGAGTCGTAGCAACTTGGCTCTCAAGGAATACAAAAGGAACCGGAGGTGATAAATAGGGGCGTAATACGTAAGACTGTCAGGTCTCTCAAGGCAATGATGCTGTCAAGGTCTGAAAATGGAGGGAGGGGAGGAGAGACTCAGAGGTTGGGGGGGTGGGGGAGGCACTAAGAAATGATACCTTGGGCGTGTAAGTCCTGTAAGGGAGGACATCATCTAAGAAATAGGAGTACGCGTGCGCTTCCCCCCCCCCCTCCCACGCTTCTCTAGTTCGCTGTCGTCCAGCTAGTAGCACTGGCTTGTCACAGAGAACGAACACCTGTTTCATGACTGTGAGGTCACGTTTTAGTAGTGACAATATAAACTTCACCCACCTGAGGTTGGTTCGTCAAGAAAAAGTACTGAGGGCATGTTAATCAACTGGAGAGCTACACAGAGGCGACGCTTCTGCAGCAAAGAGAAATTTGGAGAGAGATTTTGGAGTACTTAAGGTTAGTAGCAACAAAACCGAAGTAGCCATGTCCTACAGTGATGAAGTGAGGGATTTGTTCTTAGAGGTGATCACGTCGATGTTGACCAATTAGTAAATCCCATCGTTTGACTGTGTTCAATAGGCGTAAAAACAGCGTTTGATATGAGACTTACTTGCCCTCCGCTCAATCCCAGTCCCGTTGATCCTCCAACAACCGTGTTGGCCAATTGTGTCAGTCCAGTCTGGTACAGAGAGAGAAAGAGCGAGTTTAAACCTACTTCGCTAAACACAACAGGTACTTGCCAAAATCGATTAGTCGCCCAAAAGCCCCAGTTATTTATCTCCTATCTTTCCTCTGGGTGTGCAGAGAGGAGTGTCCACTAAGGCTCCTCCTGAAAGATCGCCTCTAAACTCCAGCCCAGGTTTGGTCCAAGCTTGCACCTAATGAGGGTCCCTTTTTAATAGCCATTCGGTGGCCCCAGCTATGTAAGCTCCTGAATCTTCCTCTTGTATCCAGACTCAAGACAAATAAAAAATTTCCTTCAAAGTTAACCAAAATTATTTATCAAAAGTGGACAACCTACCTCGGCAATAATTTGTTCAACGCGTTCGTATTTCTTAGCAGCACTCGTTTCTTTTGGCAATCGCATGTGAGCAGCGAAGAAGAGATTCTGCCGGACGGTGAGCTCCTCATAGTAAGGTACAGCGAGCTGTAACACATAACCAATCTTACGAGCATACCAGTCCTGTACTTGACCCAGTCCCACTCCGTTGATATATACCTGCCCCTACAGGACATGTAAGATGAAAGAGATAAAGTGGTAAGGGATAAATAGAGTTTGTTTTCACCACATATTTCATTATACAGTTTTCAAAGGTGAAAAAAGGGTTTGAAAATCTCGTCGAAGGAAAGGAAACAGAAAAAGTGGAATAAAAATCTGAACACCAAAGTATGCAATAAAACTCTTCAAAAACCGAAAAATAAGCTGGTCAAATTTTTCCTAAAATCGTTGGATGCCATCTCTGCATCAGGGCTTGTGATAATAAAATATTAGAGTAGCAACCACGTTGGGTTCACAATTAAATAACCGGTAAAAATGAAGCACAACGCGTTCAATTACGAATTTTGTCATGCAGAATCTTGTATACAAGACAACACTATTAGTGACATGTACTAAGACAACTGTGCCTCATTCACAAAGCTTCGATTTCCGATGTGTCTTTCTCGGAAATGTTCGCTTCTCCACCATTGTTGCGGATGGGTCTAAAAAATCCTATAACGCAATCACATGTATCAAAGGTCTAAGGTCATAAGTCAAACTTAACTTCTTTGTTCCTAAGGAAGTAGCGAGAAAAAAAAACTCACACACACCTCAAAATGTCCATTGCGTCGCCTTCCTGTCAGCAAGTCTAATAGCGTTGTCTTTCCGCACCCAGATGGTCCCATGATCGCCACCAGCTCTCCGGTATTGAAATATGCCGACACACCTTTGAGAATTTGCTTCCTTGACGAGCTACCGTCAGCCAAGTCCAAGGGGATTTGTCGCATGTCACTGTTCCTACCTTGTAACAGTGCCATTTCACTTCCGGTATGGGACCCCAAAGTAGAATGACCATCCAAGTTGCTCAACGAGGACTCAGCTTGGAATTCTTGGGATGTTTCTGTCGATTCCGTTTCAAAATTCGTCGAACCATTCGTAAACTTGGGGGGAACAGAGTTAAAATCGCCGTCTACCTCGTGGCATTCACTTTCTTCATAATCTTGGCCATCGCTGCCGGAGTCTTCTTCCAAGATTGAGCCTCGAAGTGTAAGCGATGTTCTACTGCTCCGATCTGTTCTGATCACACTACTGTTCTCTTCGGAACTGGGTTCTAGCAAAGAAAAAACTATTAACTCAAACATACTACTTTTAACAAACAAGGATTCACACCCGTTCCAAAAGAAGCACACAGCAATGCCCAAATGGGCACACACTCTGTCTTAAAATCTTCTCAACAATGTTGGGGTTTATTTTTGTGGTAACAAGAAAACCTTGGGACGGCTGGAATTATTTCTGACGATGAGTGCAAAATTACCGCGAGCTGGACCCCATTGTTCAAAGGAGAGATAACGCTCACCGACGGGTAAATCGCTATCCATCGATCAAGTGTTAACAAAACGTATTGTGTAATTCACTGAAAAGAGATTAATACAACGGAGGGCGTTATGCACCCTTCCAACGATAAATAAATAAATAAATGACAATTTATATAGCGCCCTATCCAAAAGTTCTTAGACGCTTCACAATCAAGGTAAAAAGTAAAATAATAATCAAACGTAATCATTCATTAAAATAACGCTTTAAAAGATAAGTTTTAATATTACGCTTAAAAGTGTTAAGATCTATACTACATTTTATGGTTTCAGGAATGTCATTCCACAGCTTAGGTGCAGAGACAGAAAAGGCGCGATCGCCATAAGATTTCAACTTGGAGCGAGGAATCACTAACAAGTTCTTACTCGATGATCGCAAAGACCTAGGAGGCTTATAAGTTTCTAACAAGTCACTGATGTAACTAGGGCATAAATTATTTAAAGCTTTAAAAGTAAAAAATAAGATTTTAAAAATAATCCTCTGCTCCACGGGGAGCCAGTGCAGTTCCCTCAGTAAAGAAGTAACGTGATCATGCTTGCGACCTCATAAGATCAGCCGTGCTGCACAATTCTGGGCTAATTGCAATCTATGAACTAAATGTTTCGGAAGACCATACAACAGAGAATTACAGTTGTCTAATCTGCATGTAAAGAAGGCGTGTACTAACGCCCTAGTACTACTAACTGACAAAAACTTTCTAATCCGAGAAATATTCCGGATGTGAAAAAATGCAGATTTACAAATAGCCGAAACTTGACGTTCCATATTTAACTTATTGTCAAAGATTACACCTATGTTCCTGGCATAGTTCGAAGGCTGTATAACAGATCTATCAATCGCTGTAAAAGAAGGAAGCCGAGAAGCAGACAGATTGCCCGATCCGATGACCAAAAGCTCAGTCTTATCAGCCGTAAAAGTCTTGAACAAAAGCTCATCTTTCAAACCGGCAGTATAAACCCACAGGGATCAACGAACGCTTTTCATTCCACTAATTTATTCTTGTTTTTCTCGTTGCCATGTTCCCACCAATAACGTAGCTCCATTCTCTGCCTTTAAAAGCACACACAACCCACAATTCCTCTAATCGCTCCGACGAAGGGCTAACACTCGAAACGTCAGCTTTTGTAATCGTTACGGTGGCCAATTTACCACTTCAATTTTGTTGATATATCCAAATTATCACCGTTAAGTTTGAGTTTGTTCAATGACAACCACGTTCCAATATTTTGTAGGCAGGTTTCGATTCTCGTAGTGGTAACTGATGAAACCGAGTCAAGCGAAAAATCAACTTGACAGTCATCCGCTTAAAAATGGAAGTTCATATCATGTCTTCTTATAATGTCGCCGAGAGGAGAGGTATACAGTAAATACAAAATCGGACCTAGAACAGATACCTGGGGAACTCCAAACACCAGATCAGAGTGAGAGGAATTTGATCCGTTTATGCTAACAAATTGACTGCGGTCGGTGAGATAAGACTTAAACCAAGAAAGAACCTTGCCTTTGATACCAAACCGAGTATTAAGTCTGTGAAGTAAAATACCATGATCGACCGTGTCAAATGCCGCAGATAGATCGAGCAGTAATAAAACAATAGTACTACTACGATCCACAGTACGTAAGATGTCGTCATGAACTCTCAGAAGGGCAGTCTCAGTGCTATGCAATTTCTTTTAAGCAGACTGTAATTTCTCATCCAGGTTGTTGTCATCAATATACCGCACAAGTTGTACTGCAACCGATTTTTCGATCAATTTAGAGACGAACGAAAGGTTAGAAACAGGACGAAAATTCTTAAAAATCTTCAGTATCTAAATTAGTCCTCTTTAACAATGGAATAATCAAGGCAGTTTTGAGTGAGTTTGGTATAAGAGCCTCGTCTAAGGAACGATTTACAATATCAGTTATCACTGGCAGCAACATTGGTAAACTTTTAGTTAGCAGCAGAATTAGACACAAATTGCGGAGAGCAATGATCTCATTGCGGGGGCAAAAATCCCTGTGGGGGTCTCGCTGCGGGGGCAAAAATCGCGCGAGAAACGCGAGAGGCGGCTTCAAACCGCTTTCCTCTTTCTCTTCGTGCGTACTTCAACATCTACAAGGACAGAGAGGTGGTTGAAGGTCTACATCGAGACAAATAGGAAAGTGTAATCCTTCTAACTATTTCAAAGAAACTATCAAAAATTTTCTCTTACAAATATCAGAATTTTCGGCACTTTTAATTAAGTATTCCTTGGCGAAGGAAAGTGACAAGTTCCGAATACCATCTTCTTTAATGCCACTATGCTTGGTACGTGCGTCCAATACAGTGCTATTCATATGTTGGATATCAAACATTGCGATTGGGCATTGAGATCCTAGTGTCTACAATGATGTACAATTTTGCTATTCTTACCATTATCAGCTTTCTTTTTCTTTTCCTTGACATCCACTTCGTACGTTAAGGACAAGCAAGCTATACTAACAGTTTCGTCCGCCTTGCAGAGTGGAAGCTACAACGCAAGTCCCATACCATGAATGTCTTTTAGTGAACTCTTTCTATCAAGCCCCCTTCACTAATAAGATCCCTCTCTATGAGGACTTTCTAACTTGTCTTGTAAGCATGTTTCCATTAAGCCCCCTTCTCTATATTAAGTCCCTCTTTCTAATGTTCCCCAGCTTGGACTAGAGTGTTATGTTTCTAAAATGGATTATTCAAAAAGGGTGAGGGCCAAAGTACTGCATACAGAGGATAGGATAGTCAAAATTCAACCTCTTTACTGGTAAAACTCTCTTACCTCCTTTCTTGCCTGAGAAGTTTCACTATCGTTGAGATATTTTTTCTGCCTTTTCATCAAATAACAATAATAAAACATGAAACTTGCTTTCAATCCAGAACAGAGCACAGTGATAATCAAGGAGAAAGTGACGATGACTGCTTTGACAACACCCCTCCAGACTTCACCTGCATCCACAAAAATCAGCTTATCTGGGCAGGTTGGATTGCAGTGTGCACCAATGCAACTGTCAATCACCTTGAAGGTGGTATTACTGGATTTTACCCAAGTAGATAAGAAATCTTGAATGCTGAGGCTCAAAGTCCCATTTGGAATTTTTGTCGTTGACCAAGTTCCACTTTTAATTCTATGACTATGAGGGCAAAAGAAAAACTGTTATGTCATCATGGACACACAGGCTAAAAAAAATGAACTGTTATATTGACAATATCCCATAAAAAAGGATCTCGTACATGTAAATTAGGCAAAGTTTAAGATATAATTTGGATATATCAACAAAGTTGAAATGGTAAATTAGCCACCGTAATGATTACAAAAGCTGACGTTTCGAGCGTTAGCCCTTCGTTGGAGCGAAAGTTTAAGATAAATTCTCAGTGCCCCACGGAAGTTATCCTTATCTGCTGTTGCACCAGCCCCACTGCCCCACCCATGGGGACATTTTGCCAACCCTAAATCCGGGTATATATTTCTACTGTTGGCCAGAAAGATTTTGCCAACAAGAACCAAATATTTTCAGAGGAGGGCATGTACCAAACATGAACAGACTTGTCAATGTTGTTAGTTAGATGGCGGGGTTTAAGTCAAAAAATCCTCTAGGGAGATATATATCTTATTAACCAAGCGCGATGGCCGTACTGGGAAAATATCGGCCCGAGGTCTTGACAATACGGATCGAGCGCGGCGAGATCCGTACAAAAAAGACCGAGGGCCGATATTCTTCCAGTACGGTCCCAAGCAAGCTTGGTTAATAAGAGATTTATTATACGACTGAAGTTCAAAGGGACACAAGAGCAGTATCATTCGGGACCATTCGGGACAATGCCCGGTCCAATACTTAGAGAATATTGGACTGGCAATAGAGCATTTTGATTGGTTGATTTTAGTTATTGGCCCTCTGACTGCCCGAGTCGTGTAATAAATAGGGATATTTCCCTCCGAACAACACATTGGGTTTCTAGTATGAGAGTGATCTTCGCAGTATTGTACACTACTTAAGCAGTAATAAAAATAAGGCCTGAAAAAAAATTCAGGCCTGTACGGGATTCGAACCCATGACCTCTGTGATACCGGTGGAGAGGTCATGAGATCCCTGTTTTGTTTTCCTTTGATTATTCCTTTTCAATCGATTTGTTTTCATACCACTGTCTGTACCGGAAGGAACTACATTCAGGTATTTTTGCAATGATAATCCGAAGAGTATGATAGGTCACCTGATAAGGGCAAGGAACAGACATATTCACTTTATTTTGGTTTGGAGTATCCCCAAACTTGTCTCAAGCACGAAAATTAATTTGAATCCATTTTCTTACCTGAATTTTCCATTGTTTCGGGTAACTTCTACCAAAGGATTTAACACACTGTCTTTGTCCCAGAGACTTGACGTACTCAAATATGTGTGTTGAAAACAGGCCGGGACAAAAAAACTAGCGTGACGCCGTTGGGGAATTTCAAGTGATTCATTCATGGCCCCACCATACATACTAACTGCTGATAAAAAGTCGGCTACATTACTTTCGGCCGTCTTTCCCTGGCTTTCAAGCCTTTTAAGCACGTCTGCAAACATATAAATGTCGTACAAACTAAAGATAAACGCCATTTGCAACGCAGATGAAATGTGGTGCGCAAGGAGACATGATGCGGATAGACAACACGCGTAACCATATCGCATATCTGCACATGCATCCAACGAAATCTTCGCTAATGCGCCAAATTCAGAGTTCACTCTTGATTTAAAGCCATCTTGGAAATTTACAAACCACGCTGAGTCTATTATGAAGAGAAATCTAGGCTTTGATGTCAAGTTTTTAGTGTAGTCCGTTGTAAGCCAATTTGCGTGATTTAAAACTCCTATACCTCCAGCACTACTTCCCGAAACCACGATATATTCTGCTAGGGAAATGTTGTATTTCGTGCGTAATTCTTCGAAAACTGAGCGAAAAATTGTATGACCTCTAAAACTGAAGTTATCTACGGAAGGGTTATTCACAAAATTAAAGGATCCGTTCCGGTGCGCTGATTTTTTGCCAAGCCACAGGTCACTGCTACAGTAAGGGACGAGCACATGATTATAATTGTAGAAAGTCGGATTATCGCCTTCCGAAGATGACAGAATATCTCTTCCAGTGACTTTATCCGGAAGATGCCTCGAGGACATCAACACAGTCGAATTCTTGTTCAAATATCGCTTGTTGCAGTCCGCCTTCGATGAACAAAGTCCCCCGCTCTCGAAGTAAATAATCCAGTTAACAGTAGGTAGTTGTCCGATGTAGAACACCGCAGGTGAATCGTCATTGCAAATTGCAACTGAAGCGTTTATAATTACCTTTTGCAATTGACCCAGTGACTTGACTGTCTGTACAACTTGAAGGATAAAGACTCCAACGAAAACGTATTTCCCTGACATTTTCGCAGAGTTCTTGCCTGGAGCGGCGAAAAATGAAACTTGTAATTACGCGCGCTACACAGGAATCTAACACGTTCAATCAGTCTTGACAGAACATCAAGGAACGTCATATTAAAAACAAACAGACTGCTGTCACGCAATGTAATAAGTACAAGTCACGCAATTTAGACTAAAGGCAAAAATGACTTTCTAGTTTTAGGATTTTTGGAAAAGCTAGAAAGACTCGTGTGGCCATTCCTCTATAAGTTAAAAATAAATAATAATCGATAAGTAAAGTATTCCTAACTAACAATCGTAAGAATGTTTTGGTTCGAGAAGAGGAGGCTGGGGAAGTTTTGTTGAACACCTCGGAATGAATTACAAACACGCTTACTTTTTTGTTAGATCCCAGTCTCTTTTTTCCTTATCTGAATAATTTAATTTTCTTTTTTCCAACAAGATAACGATATTTAGACTCTCCCTCGGCCCTCAAATCCTTTTTGAGCATACACCCTGAAAGACTGGTGTAGAGATAGTCTTTCTCGTTCCCAGTTCTCGGTCGTGTGAAGATGGCAGAAAATTGTGAAGGGAAAATTTGTAGTTGCTAGAATCACAAGCAGGTTTAAGCTATCAGAAAGCAGTGTCTGATTCAACAATGGCTGATTCAGCTTCAAAAAATTTCAGTAATCCTACTTGCTCTTCATGTGCAAAAATGAAAGAGGTTTGTCTTGCATTTTTCAAAATAACTGTTCCAGACTCAAAACGTTCAAGCTACGTCTTGTTCGGTTTACATATGCGAGGTTCTAATTTGAAGGACACCAGTTTTGTTTTGTACGATTTTCTAATTGATTCTGACAATGCTAAGGAAGGTTCATGAGTTACCAGTTAGCGTTTTTATTATTACACATTCGGTGGTTATGTTCACTTCAAAACGATCCAGAGACTGGTACTATCTTTTCGCAACCTCTATTCATTTCATTTAAACGTGACAAAGACATCGGCAATTTTTTGGTCAGATGTTAAAAACGATCCAAAGACTGGTACTATCTTTTCGCAACCTCCACTCATTTCATTCAAACGCGACAAAAAACATAGGCAATTTTCTGGTCAGAAGTTCACTCCAAACTAATGACCAACCCGGCACTTTTAAATGCGCTCGCGCACGATGCAAAACTGGACCTTTCATTCACAACGCTGGGAAAATATCAGGACCCAAACGTTTCATTAAGATCCCTGATCACTTCACGTGCACCTCCGCCAAGGTCATCTGTTGCATAACTTGCACTTATTGCAAAAAGATATACATCTGCGAAACAGGAAGACGACTAGGTGACCGATTCGACTTTGCTTAGAAAGGAATGACAAGGATGTATCAAAACCAGTCGCTAGACACTTTAATCCACCTAATCATTCTTTGCAGCACATGGAAATCTGTGGTCTTTCCTTATATTTAGGTAGCTCAGAAAGCCACAAAACTCTTGAACAAGAGTTTATCTTTCAAATTTGGCACTCCTAACCCCATAGGTATCAACAAACGCTTTTCATGCTACTAATTTATCTGTGTTTTTCTCCTCACCATGTTCCCGCCAATAGCATAGCTCCACTGTCTGCATATAGACCCACACACAACCCACAATTCCTCTATTTGCTCTGATGAAGGGCTAATGCTTGAAACATCAGCTTTTTAACTCTTTATGGTGGTCAGTTTATAATTTCAGCTTAGTTAACTTTCCCCCTTTGTTCAGTGGTTGTGAGTGTTCGCTTTACATGTGCTTGAAGTATCAACTCCACTGTAAGAAGATAGCAGAGTACACAAGTTTCATTCTTAAGTATTTTGCTTCTATCGAGTTAAAGTGCAATAATCTTCAATTCAGCATAATTATGCAAAAACCACAATCTCCATAAGCTATATTTATTGCAATGTATATATGAATAATTTTATCACTTTGTGGGACAACCTCTCGAGGAAAAAAGTGTATGCTTTCTGTGCTTTGCCTATGTACAGGTGACTTGAAATTCTATAGGAAAATTCATTACTTAACGAGGGAATTCCACATTAAGTTACATGCGAAAATCAATATCGCACGAATCATGAAGCGATGAGTGTGATATCGGTTTTTAATTCTATGCTGAATACCTTACTTTGTTAACCAATTAGAATTTGAGATTATTTTTATTTATGATGCAATTCTCAAAGGAATTAAATCGATGTCATAATCAGTAACTTTTGGTCATTGTTTTGGACAGTTAGGGTACTAATAATGGTGCTTTCTTCCAGGCACTTGAGGTCTCCAAGAAAGAACATACACTGACTCTAAGAATGATCAAGGAAAAGATTATTTCAACCGAGTAGGTTACAGTCACCTGTTTATGAAAAGATAAGGCTTTGTGTTAAAAAGATGGTGAAGTTTACCATGTAGTCAAAAATTTTTTGATCTATAGATATAGATTTCTCTTGCTGTTTTGCATCGTAAGAACTTTAGTCTAAGGGTAGTTAGCTTTATTTTTTTTTTTTTCTGTTGCTTGTGTCCATGTTTGTTTGTTTTATGTCCCTGGTACAAAAATGCAAAATATCTCTCTTTTAATTAGCTACCTGGTAATTTTAACCCTTGTATTACATGTACTGCATTTGATAGCCAGTTCTATCATCATTATTGTTTTTCTTTCTCTCTTTTCTCTATTTTAAACTCTATTTCATGGCTTATTTGGATCTGAGATGAAGTAATTTGTTTGAGTTTTACTTTCTTAAGCTGTATACATGTGAGTCTGAACAGGTCCTCTTTAGAGGTTAGCTTCAAGGTTAGTTTTCACTTGAGACAGTGTGGTAGTTGAAGTTGTAAGAGCACTTCCAACCTAGGGTTAATCGCAAATCAAATTGTAAGGAGAGTCATAATCTCGATGAAATTGGAGTCAGAAGTACAAAAACAAATTTCATTTTCTTCTGAAACTCGTTAATTTGTTTTTATTTTTTACTATTATAGTGAGCTTATCAAGAAGTATCAAGATAAATGCCTTGGTATCCTTTCAAGTTTTCCTGAGAGATAAATCTTCAGTTTCCATGATCAACTTATTTTTTATAAAGATACAAAACTGATTAGTGTCCTGATCATGTCCTCTTTTTGCTGATTAATTTAAATGTGTAAATTATTGGATTGGGTATTACACAATGTTGGGTAATTGGGAGGTTTGGACCCTTCCCATCAGACAACTGAGTTGTTATACTATTTGTAAGATGCCAAAATTCTTGAAACTACAGAATAACATTTAATTTAGTCGTCAAAATTGACTTGTCTTGGAGTTCTTCCCAGCTTATTTAGGCTGTAGTTAAAAAAAAAATAAGATATGTTTTCTGTAGCATTAGTTTTAACCTCTCAACCCCCCCCCCCCCCCCAATCAAAAATTAATTATTACTGGATCAGTCTCAACTAACATTTGGTACTAGGTGCTCAGAGCACCTTGAAATTTTACTCTAGACCGATACATCAGAGTGGCTTATTACTTCCTTTTTCAGACAAGTTATAATTTTTAAGTCCCATTGTTTTTTTTTGTTTGTTTTTTTGTTTTTTTTTTTTCAAAGAGAGGAACATGGTTGTAATGTGCTACTAAACTATTACTAAAACTCTGAACAGTTTCCTTTGGTGTGCTTTCTGTAGTCTATTGACTACTTGGATATATCAACAAAGTTGAAATGGTAAATTGGCCACCGTAATGATTACAAAAGCTGACATTTCGAGCGTTAGCCCTTCATCGGAGGGCTAACGCTCGAAACGTCAGCTTTTGTAATCGTTACGGTGGCCAATTTACCATTTCAACTTTGTTGATATATCCAAATTATTTCATTACTCCCACCGACGCAGCCCCAAACAGTTTCTTTCGAAACTATCAGCCTTTATTGACTACTTGGTGGTGGAGACCTTTTGGACTGCATCTACCTGTCTCTAACTGTATTTAATTTTTTAACAAGTTAACAAAGTTGTCTTTTGAGGTGTGTCTTTGACTTGTTATAGAATCTGATAAGCATCTTCAACAGGCCACTGACTTCACATTGAAACTGGAAGCAGCTCAGATGTAAGAGAGTGTTAAATGATAAAATCATGTAATTACACTTGTATGTAAGGTTGTCATGATTTAGGTTTGGTTTGAAAAGCCAGAACCACCTCAATCTAAATTAAATGCTTACCTTGGGTTTGTTTTTAAAATAATAAAAGTGATTTGATATGGGAATTAATTTTGGAAAAAATTGTTTGATGCAAGGAAAGCTTAGAACATCGTAGGATATACACTTTTAAGAATTAATACCTTTGGTACTATTTTAAAAATAATGTTATTTTTATTTGTATTTAGAAATTTATGAATAAGGATTGACACCCCTTGTTTGGAGATGATAAATTATATGATTGTGTTGTATGACATAAGTGTTTTGTACCCCAAAAGGGAATACTGGAACAAATTCTTGCTTGCCTTTAGCATTCTTAAATTTTCTGGAAAGTATATGTTAGCAATCTTCATTCTCTAAATCTTAACAGTATCTGGAATTGTTGTACGGTGTGTATGTACCCTAATTTTGTACTTTGACTGCAGGAAAATTGAAGCTTTGCAAGGCAAGCTTGACAGGGCATTACATTCTACTGAACCTCTAAGGAAGGTATATATCTTTATTGTTGTTCAACATTGTGGCAAATAGAAGGCATTTGGAAAGTGATTTGATTGTGTGCTAAATGATCTGATTTGAATGTCAATTGAATACCCCACCCCCACTCCCCAGAGGTCAAATATGATGATGACAGTGTACTAAATGATCTGACTTGAATGTCAATTGAATACCCCACCCCACTCCCCTGAGGTCAAATATGATGATGACAGTGTGCTAAATGATCTGACTTGAATACCCCACCCCCACACCCAAGAAGTCAAATCTTATGATGGGGTTGGAGTTGCTTGATTTGATGTCTAAATCTAAATCTAAACGTCATTATGTCAGCAAAATCGTTTAGGACATCATGCCAACTCTAACATAATAATAAGTGAAGCTATACTAAATATACAACACTATTAAAAACTATTGAAAATTATTAAAAACTATTTAAAACTACCGATGAAATAAAGGCTGATAGTTTCGAAAGAAACTGTTTGGGGCTGTGTCGGTGGGAGTAACGAAATAATTTGGATATATCAACAAAGTTGAAATGGTAAATTGGCCACCGCAATGATTACAAAAGCTAATGGCCAATTTACCAATTTCAACTTTGTTGATATATCCAAATTATACCGATGAAATAAATTTAAGTTAGTTTGCTTTTTAAAAATATGGAGGGATTGGCTGGAAATAGTTTCTTTTAGAAGTTTGTTCCATTCATGCAGTTATTGTCCTGGGAAAAAAAAGAAGATCTAAAAATATCTTTGTCCTTTCGGTACAATAAATTTAAAATCATGGCTTCCTTGGGTTCTCCTTTCTTTCTTTGTTATCAAATGATCCCCCCAATCCTCATCTAGGAGGCCGTGGCACATCTTGTACATAGTGGAGAGCCTTGCATGTCTTCTCATTGTTTCAAGTGTGTCCCACTGTAGGTCTTGCAGCATTTCCGTCACGCTCGTTGTTCGATTGTAATTTCCAGTGACAAAGCGGGCTGCTTTCCGCTGTACCCTTTCTAGAGTGGCTCTATCTTTGCTCATGTGGATGTTTGTTTGTTTGCTTAGACTTGTCAATTCTGTCTTAATTATTCTTGAACAAATATGGTTAAAAGATTAAACATAAGTTGTAGGATAATCACATATTTTTTTCAAAATCACCCATCACACCTTCTCTGAAATCATTGTCCACCTCTTGAAAGCAATTTTTCCCACTTGTACTTTTCACTCTATCATAAATCATGCATTTATATAACTTAGAATTTGTTTCCTTGTTTCAACAGTAATGTGGAAGTGTTCTTATTTGTTTCAGAATGTAGCAAGGTTGCACAGGGAAAAGTCTTTAGCTGATTCAACTATTGCAGAATTACAAGAAAAGCTGCAGACATTTGAGGTACTCTAATGGGATTATATATGTTCAGTTTATTCTATGGTTTAACATAATAATATGCACTGATATTTTACCAGTTGTGTGGTGTCTTTCCAAGCCCTGAAGGGGCAAGTAGAAATATGAGCCATGAGCAAAATGTCCACCAGTCTTACAATGTGTATGTTAAAACTGTAGGCAGCCCAAGTGTATTGTGTGTGATTTTGGGGTGTTAAGGTCATTAATGGGAATACCTAATACATAGTAGCTACTATTTAGTAGCACAACACCTGAAACAAAATGGTATCCATACAGTAGGTAATATGTAAAAGTACCATATGTGGTACAAAGAAAGCAGTGCTTTCAATAAGACCCAACACCCACCAGAGCTCCAGCGGGTATTCTGTTGTGAGTCACCGGGTATATTTCACCGCGCTCAAGTTGCAGTTACCACACTCAAGTCACACTCAAGTTGCTCTCCAGTGGGTGCTATACTGAGGTAGCCACCTATTTCAAATCTTATTGAAAGCACTGAGAAAGTCGACAAAATAGCACTAAAACAAGCGGAAGAAACAATCAAGGTAGCTATGGAATAAAGGTTAAGAGACTTAACTTGTTATATTTCTCATTTTTATTATCCTTTTTTTTATTTTTTTTTTTATAATTTTTCTTTTTTTTACGGCACATGCTTATACTTAAAATTCAATCTTAATAATACAAGTATTACCGTAGGTGACCTTTGGACCCCAAAATCACCCACAGTATGCAAGTGAAACCATGCAATATGCAATTTATTATTTCACGGTTATTTCACTTTTTACTATAATTTGGATTTTAGTTTGCAAAAATTAATACATCCTACAGCCTCGTCTGCATTGTACTGATGGCATAAGTAGCGTGTGAAAGTTGAAAAACAAAAATTAATACATCCTACAGCCTCGTCTGCATTGTACTGATGGCATAAGTAGCGTGTGAAAGTTGAAAAACAATTTTTACTATAATTTTGATTTTAGTTTGCAAAAATTAATACATCCTACAGCCACGTCTGCATTGTACTGATGGCATAAGTAGCCTGTGAAAGATGAAAAACAATTTCATGCAGTTGTTTGTTATTTGATGATGAACAACTACTTCTTTGACAACAATCAGACCAAATCATTCTTGTTAATTTTAAATGATGTGATTATTGATTGCAGAAAACAAACTCAGAGCTACTGAGTGTGACAAAACTCAAAGAAGAACAAGAATGTGAGTGGAGACTTGAGAAACAAGTTCAGGCTCATGAGATGCAAACACAGAAAAAGAGGTAACTCTTTACCCCTTAATTAATTAATTAACGTAGCTCCATTCTCTGCCTTTAAAAGCACACACAACCCACAATTCCTCTATTCGCTCCGACGAAGGGCCAACGCTCGAAACGTCAGCTTTTGGAATCGTTACGGTGGCCAATTTACCACTTCGACTTTGTTGATATATCCAAATTATTTCTTTACCCCTTAATGTCAGTATGCATATTCTCCATTCTGTAGACAAGAAAAATGAATAAAGGGTAAAAGTTTCGAAAGAAACTGCGGTGCTACATCGGTGGGGGTAACGAGGTAATTTGGTTATATCAACTAAGTTGAAATTGTAAATTAGCCACTGTAAAGAGTTAAAAAGCTGATGTTTTGAGTGTTAGCCCTTTGTCATTCGCTCTGACAAAGGGCTAATGCTCGGTGTGTCAGCTTTTTAACTCTTTAAGGTGGCCAATTTACAATTTCAACTTAGTTGATAAAACCAAAATACCTTGTTGGCAAGAAGAGGTTGTTTAACAAGAAGAGCTTCTTTTGTTGGTGATCAATTCCTTTATTCTCCTGACCTTAATGTGCAATTCAGGGGTGATATTGTAAGGAGAAATTAGATGCTGGTCACTTTTAGGTCCAAGGGTTGAAAGACACACAATACTGCCAGCTACATGGGGGACGTAACGTTCATCACTGCCTTGTATTGTTGAATCCTACTCAAGATGAACCAAAGCTCTCTGCACCCTAAGAGCTAAAGATAATATCACGAAAATGATATTATTTTGCAGTGATGGAATGGGCACTTAACTGTGCAAGGAGGAAGTAGTGGCAAGAGGTCTTTACTTCAATAAAAAAAAAAAAATCTATGGAAATATTGAAACCATCTTTGAAATTAAAATGGTATTTTTCTGAGATGGAAGTCAGTGGTTTTCATGTGATTTTTGTTGTCATTAGCACATAATTATTTTTTTTTTCAGCTTGCAGAAAAGTGAGGCAACTATTACAAAGCTGCAGGAACAGATTAAAAAAGAGAAAGGTGACTGAGTCATTTCTCAGATTTTGTGTGCGTGTTTTGTTTGGTGTTCATATGTCAAGGTAATCATGTGTTTGTGCTGTTTAGAGCAAAACAAGGACACCTCCAGATTACTGAATCAGGCCAATCGAAGGGCAGCAAAGTTAGAGCAACAGCTTGAGAAATCCAAGGTAAAAAGAAATATGACATTTCTTTACTATTTGTTCTCTAAAGAACTGGACAACAGCCAAGTGGTGGACACCATTGATCCTGGGCTCTGTTACATGATAGGACTAAAAGTGTTGCTACTCCTCTTGGATGGGCTGGGATTTTGGTCATGCAGCTAAACCCAGACTTTACCAAATAGTTTATTTGAACAGTGTATTATAGTTCATTCTGTGGAATGTAGTGACTAGGGAAAACTTTCAGAGGACCTTTATCAGGGGCTCTTTCACCTGCTCATGCAGGGAACACAAATCCATGGTGGCAGCTTGTAGCTGTGTTATGGAGTAATTTCTATGCAATCAGACCTTTTGGAGCAAAAATATTAAGGGTTCTGGTGTTTATTTGTTGCTGGTTAGATTTTTCACTGCTTGCTTCAGATTTAACTCAGCTCAAGGGAGTGATGATAGATTAATTTCACTGCACATCTTGAACTTCACATTTCATGTAAGTTTGTTTCATTTTTTATTCTCTCGATTAGGATGAAATTCAAAGTTTCAAGCTTGAAGCCCAGCTTGGTAAGTATCAGCTCTGATTTGAACATGCACTGTTTTCAGTTTTTGTCCTACTGTACTCTTTCCTACATACACGTGGACAGAAAGGAGCAAGAATTGAGCCTTGTGCTTTATTAAGAAAGAGTCACCTTTATTACAAGATTTTAAATTTGGTAGAGTTCCAGAGGTAAACAAAGAGTTAACTTTAGGTTTATTTGCCCCTCCTATAGCTCATTCGCAATGCGTGATGTCCCATAATTTTAGTTCTCAAAATCTGTCCTTAAATCCAACAAAATCGTCTCACCATTTTTTGCGGGAAAATTTATCGACATGGTGAAGAAAGACTTGCTTATATGTTACTGTTTGAAGTGTGCATGTACGTGCCAGGAGAAATTACTAAAATTAAGGGGAGAACTAACTGAAGTATTTCTTTAAAACGATTTGTATTTCCTTTCTTTTACGTAGCTTCACAACGACTTCTGTGGATTTGACTGACTGTCTGTAAATTTAGTCCCTTTCTTCCTGAAAAACAAGTAGTTTAGTTTCCAAGGTTTTGGTTAATTGCATGCTTTCTCTTGAAATAGTATTACTTCTGTCAGTGGTAATATATACAGTTGCTAATAACAAATTAGTTAGTACAGTACTCGATTTTCTTCATTTTTGCTGGTTGTGTAATCCAACCAATACTTTTTCATTTTCCTCCCATTTCAAGTAAGGTTATTTTCACGTACGCATACTTAATTTTCTCTTGTTACATTTTTACCTCTCTTTCTCTCTCCAATTCCTATATAGCAAGAACTCGGGGAAAAGACAAGACAGAAAAGACACCAAAATCGAGGTACGATTGAATTTTGATCCTCGCGACCGTTGTAGATTTTAACTCACGTGTACCACTTAAATGAAACAATGGTTTTGTTTCAGCAGACCGTAAAGTTTTGGTGGCTGTGGTACTGAGCAAGTTACCCAATAGAAGTGTTTGGTGTCAATGGCGTTAGTCTTCTTGAGCGCTATAAGTTTACCGTTGAGTTTGGATTGAAGCGTAAGAGTCCACTCACTTCCTCACACTACTCCCGCAATTTCCTCGTACGGCTTCCCACACCTTCCCGCACTTTTCTTGCGCTTCCTCACACTTTCCTCACACTATTCCCGCACTTTTCTCGCGCTTCCCCGCACTTTTCCCGCTCTTTCCGCGCACGGCTTCCCCACACTTTTCCCTTACGTTCCTTGCGCTTCCCCGCACTTTTCTCGCTCTTTCCTTGCTTTGGCACTTGCCAACAAAGTCTTTTGGCTGGAAAGCAAGAAGGACATAGTTTGAATACCAGCCCATAAAGGACGAGTTACTCTCATTGTGGAAAAAACTGACTCACAGACTGGTAAACGACAAACAAATCTACTAAGAAACTGAATGTCACCCAACTCCTTCACTTTAATGCAAACTCAACAGTAAAACTACTGGCACTGAAGAAGACTAATGCCACTGACACCCAACGCTACTATCGCCTAAGGTGCTCAATGCCACAACCACCAGGAAAGGTCCTGGTTGAGATACCCTCGTGGAGTTCATGATATATTACTAAATGATTTCATAACAGATGGCCTAAGGCACAATTTTAACTTCCTAGGCAGCCCCGAATCGTACCGTTTGCAGTCTACAGTTATTCGATTCTTTTTTCATATTGTTCGTAAAATCGTGAGCTTATGTTACATTGCTGAACTTGTTTTTCCGTGCAGGCGAAAAAAGAAATCTTTCCAGGCACCTTTGTCGCCCAAGGGACATAAACAGTCCTCAGCTTCCGGCTCCCATTCAGAGGATCACCTGGAATATATAATTGAAGAGCTTAATGCGTTAAACGATATGGCCCCAGCTCTCAGCCCCCTTCCTCCAAGTCCCGGCCCAGCGGAGGAGAGTACTGGTGAAAGTAACAGCGAGGCTGGCAGTGAAGATGGCGGCAGTGATTATAGCTTGGGTGATTTAGCTGGTATCTTAACTGGTGATCAGAGTGACGCAGAAATTCCTGTAGGAAAATCCTTGGAAACAAGAGACAGCAGCCAAGACTTCGACGAGGATTTGGAGAATAGTTTAAAAGAGACAGCGAAGGGTGAAAACAATAGTAATATTCAAGATAACAAGGATGAACCTTCAATAAATGAAGCTCCAGATAAATCGGCTGCTTCCGTGATGAAAGAATTAGAAAACTTTTCTGAAACGAACCGCAGTGTTGTCAATTCTGGAGATGAAACATCAAAGCGAGAAACGTTTATTAAAGAGGATCACGTCGAAAATCAAATTAGCAAAAATCCACCAGAGAAAGACATGGAACCCACTGCGACCGCAAACGTCTCCAAGGCATTGATAAGCGCAGCGGAATCTCTCAGTGTTCCACGAAAGGGCAAGCGCCGAATAACATCACCGAATCACTGGGTCATGACTCGATCGAGGGCTAAAGCGATGAAGCTAAGTTCCTCGTCTGATGGTGACAGTTCATCAGAGAAAGAAACTGGAAACGAGTCATTTGTAAGATCAGGAAATTCTTTTAAGGTAGTAAACACTTGCTCAAGACGCATTGCTGATGCAAAGGAAAATAGAAAATCAAAGGGTGTTAAAAGCAAGAACGAGAAAGAGGTTTGTTTCGTTTCCTTTACGGACGATGGTAAAGCAGAAACCAAGGGTTCTCTCAAAAACTGCAGCGAAATTCGTGATCGCGGAAATTGTCGGAACTCACTCTCCAAAGCTGTCAATAGCAGTGACGATGACGTTACGCCTCACCATGGCAACGCCAACGATTGCAGTCACTTGGGAGTCTCGCTTCCAAGGTCAGAGGAACAAATAGACGATGGTAACACTTCTTGTTTACTTCCAACGGAAACAGAAGTTAATGTTACTTGTTACCATGGAAACGATGATGAGCGACCAGTTTCGCTACCAGGTTCAGTTGAACCAAGAGTGTTTAGGGAAAATTCGGACGCGTTCTTGACAGCAGTTGATATTCCTGAAACAAATATCTCTACTGAACTTGAGAGCGATTCTGAATCTCAAATTAAGACTGCTGTTCCAATTTCCTCGTTGAAAGAGTGCAGTTCTGACATCAATGATATTTCTTTGGCCGAACTTAGCGATAGAAATGACGCTAGTACTTGTGTGTCAACAGAATCTGCAAATATCGAAACGGACGCGGAAATTGTTGCTAGTGCGACAAATGAACCAAACGACCGAAACTTACGAGAGAGAAGAAGTAAGTCTAAGGCCACTGACAGTGAGCAGTCACAATTGAAAAGCGATGAGTTTGCATTTGACTTAAAAGATAAATCTCTTGGAGATAACAACACTGTTAGTGTCGACAATTTACAAACCATACCCAAGATTTCCGAGGTTGATTCAAGTTTTGCCGACGATGAGATTTTCTGCGACCCATCTGGGGCCGTTGTGGAAGAGAATCAAGGAGACTCAAGTGGTTCAGCGGAAAGAAACAGTTCAGATTTGGTTGAATTACGATTGAGAAGTGCTCTCCATGATGATCGTGAAAATAGAATTGTATTGGAAACCAGTGTTCCAGACCAAAGGCAGGGTGATGCAAATTCTTCCGTCTGCAAAGCGTCTGGAAAATTAGCAACTTGCAGTCCAATTGAAATTTTGACAGGCGATGCAAAACTCGAAACTGGTCTTTGTTCAAAGGAGAGTTCTACTATCACTGGGAAAACGAAAAAAGAGTCGTTACTGGATAGTCATCACATAAAGGAAATCTTCGTAAACAGAAAACTAGCTTCAAATAGGAACGCCGATTGCTTTGCGTCCGACGAGGCAAAGCTTGGCAGTTCAACTGAAGAAAGTAAAACTGAAGGGTTTACAGACCAAGGGGCTGACTTACGAGAAGGAATTACAGCGTTGTGTGACGATTCCTCGACGAATTGTCCTTCTCTGGCGCATGAGGGTGGAGTGGCAACTTGTGGAGTGGCAGCTACCACCGTCATCACCCCTAGTGCGACTTATACTGAAAGTAACGTGACACATAGCAATACTAGTGTGTCACGCTTCAAAACTAGTGCGATTCTCACCGAAAAATGTATGACTCAAACTAGCGTGACTCGAACCAAAACTGACATGACTCACAGTGAAACTATTGCGGCCCTCGGCAAAACTAGTGTGACTGACACTGAAACAAGAGTGACGCACACCAAAATGTCAACAAGATTGGAAATTTCCGCGAAAGAAAAGCTCAAAGATGTAATTTCTGAAGACAGGATCTTTGCTCCTAGAGGGAACCATTATCGTGTTTCCAATAAAAAAGTGATGGATCGTTCTGGTGCCGCAATAAAGATAACAGGAGACTCTCAAGTACAAAGTAGTGCTTTGAAAAAAGAGATCTGTGACATGGCTGCAGAACCTCTAGAAAAGAAGCATCCTATGGAAAGAGAGGTATCTCTTCCAAGAGCAATGATTGAGGAAGAGTTATTAACGTTTTCTGCGGGAGTCATGCTTCCTAACTTGGAGAATGATCCAACTTCCTGTAAAAATTCGCTGAGCGAAGGAGAGCCTTCAGAAGGGAAGGGAAGGAAGCACTCCGATTTTCCAAGGGATGCGATGTCTTCAAGAACTGTTGATAAAGATGAAAGGAAGCCTTCGGTGGCTATTGAACTTGACGGAGATTTACAATCTTTTAGAAATACTCCAAAAGATACTTTGGTTTCTCCAGACGAGGTAAGGATGAAATCTGATGCGAGAAGAGTTCTGTCCAGTTCTAGAAGCAGGATCAAAGACTGCTCCGCAAATTCCATGCAGGAAACAGAAAGAACCGACATCGAGAAGCAAATGCCCAGTTTTGGCGGGAAAAGCGATTGTGACGCATCCGGCGGCGTAAGTAAACTTTCCGGTTGCAAGAATAAGATTTCCTCCACTGGAGATGATAGTGTTGATCATAAAGGGAAGGTAAGTACTTCTTCAGCTTCTCCAGAACAAAAAAGAACTCAAATTAAAAGAAATAAAACAGCTTCGCAGTTATTAGGGGTCCCTGAGACAAGGGAATCACCCGAAGCCCCTGCGACAACACATGATTTGCAAGGTGACCCCCCAATCGAAGCCTTGCTGAACAACCTCGAAGGTCTCTTTGAAGATTTTCCGTCGCTATCGCCTCTGCCTCCGTCACCTTGCCCTTCAGACGACGGAACTGATGTACTTCAAAGCTCTCTCATTTCAAATAGTGATGTTAAAGACGTTACAACCTTGATATCTGATGCACATGACAAGTGTCCACGCAAAAGAGATAAGAGAAGCTTCACTGAACTTATTTCTAAAAGAGTTGAAAGAACCTCAGACGGGAATACGTTTGGTTGTAACACAAGATCTAACAAAGAAGACATTTCGAAAAGAAATACTACTGTCAAGAGCAAAACACCCGCGTCGGAATCAATTTCTTCGGCAACGGAAAAAAACCTATTGCAACGCCCTTTGCAGACGACTTTGTCGAGATCCCGCGAAGGGGGAAACGTCTCGGCAAAACGGACTCTGCAACGATCAGTTCCTGATTCAGCAATGGAAAAGAATGAACCTCAAAGCAAAAGAGCTAAAAGACATCTCAACGTTGCAGACAGACAACAATCTCCAAGGTCGGGCAACAGTTTGGCTTCTTCGAGAGTTGCTCTTAATAAGGACGTAACGTTGACGAGCGGTGTAGCTAATAAGAGACCAGTATTTGCGAGCAACAAGGGAACAACACTGGTTGACAAACATAGCAACTTTAGGCCTACCTTGGACCAGGGATTACATATAAAAGATTCATCGAAAGCAACTGATGGTAAAGATAGTAAATTTCGACCTTTATCGGTTCGACCGAGTTACCAGCGAGAAGTTCAATATGTAATCAAATGCCTTGGCCGCATTTATGAAAATAATGTGGACCTGAAAATTGTGTTCAGTAGACTGACTAGTAAAAAATGCATTTCGTCTAGTACGCCAGTAGCTTCGGGAATAGTCCATTTTTTAAAAGAACGAAGGGACGATCTTATGCCTCAAATTCTTAAACAACTCGCGCAGATTCAGTCTGAAGGGATATTGCACCTCTGGAAACCTGTTATTTCTGGGTTTGAGTCCCGTCTGTTGGAAGTGGTTTCCCTGTTATCCAGTGAGGCCTTATTTGGAAACTTGATTGCGCAGTTGGTTTCCCTGTGTTCTCGAAGTTTAATCGAAGCTTCTTGTGCTTTCAACGAAGAGGAAATGAAAGGGAATTTGTCATTATGGTAAGTATTGCCTTTTAACGAGACCTGAATATCTGCGAGAGTGCGCAAAATGCCAAGACAGACATAAATTCTTTCCTCAACTCTGCCGTACAGAGAAAATACAATATCCCGACTTTTTCTCGTCCAAACATTGGAATTTCATTTCTTCTTTAACCCTTTACACCCTAACATCAGTATGCATAAACTCCATACTGTTCTCTATACATTTCCTAAGGTGCTGACAAGGAGAATTTGTTTAACAATCAAGAGCTTCTTTAGTCGGTGATTATTTCTTTTATTCTTGTGACCTTAGTGTGTGATTCAAGGTTGACATGGTAAGGAGAAATTAGATGCCAGTCACTCTTATTCAGAGGGTTAAAATATTTCATTTTCATTGTAACTTGTAAGCCGTGTGTTGGACTTTTTTTTTCTCCCAGTCTTGTGCTGACAGCCTTATAATGACATTCGAATGGAATTTCTCTCTCGAAAAGATATACCTTCGTTCTGACATGAACCCTTCCTTTTTGTACTGTTGCATTTTTAGCCGTGTCTTGACAGCCTTATGTCAGCTCAAGGACGATCTTTCCTATGCTCGAGCAGTCCTTTATGACATCATGCGCACGCTGTACAGTTTCCACAACGCTGCCTCAGAGCTCGTTGTTACCATAGCTACAGTTTGGCCCGAAGTCTTACGATCATCCTCCGACTGTTTGTCGGCTGAAAAATCGCCTATAGCTTATACACTGAAGTCAATGGTTTTGAATTGGACCAACAAGCCTCCTTCAATGGATCTGGGGAAAATTCTGCGTAATTTGTGCTGTTGGGAAGGTGATTCTGTTACGGAGGAAGAACTGAAGAATTTCGGATTAAAGCTTGCTGAATGGTTGCATGAAGAGAGCGGTGTCTCTGTCAAAATTGGTAAAGGTACGATGAAGGAACTTGTTTGTAGACAGTTAAATAACTATATCTTATTAGACGTTTCGTTGTGTAGTATCGCTGAGTATTTTTACGAGTTGTGCCGTATTTTGACGAGCCCGTAGGGCGAGTCAGAATACAAGTAACGAGTAAAAATACTCAGCGATACTACACAACAAAACGTCTAATAAGTTATTTATTATTCAACACGCCAAACTGTTATTTCAGTGCGGGCGAATTTCGCGGATATTTATTTACGGGGAGGGCGTGACAGAAGTAGGCGAAGCGGAACGGAATTGGCGCGTTGTTGTGTTGCTGTTTCTATTTTCTTCATTAAATGAAGAAATTTTCTGGTCGTAAAGCTGTTTTTCTTCGTTCGATTCATCTAATGAACTTGGAACTATGTTTGCCAGCCATTCTGACTCTTCGTCGTCGGAAATATGATTCAGATTGTCCGCTACTTTTTTCTTTTTCGTAACTACAATCCAATTCTTCGCTTGCGCGATGCGAGAAAACCTGTTTAACCGGTACTACAATAGACGAGTACAAATACCGCGTGATATTTGTACTCGTCTAGGTGTAGTTGGATAATAAATCAGGTTATATTATTCTGGTCCTATCGCTAGCTTAGTTTACTTGGTAGAACGTATATGATGATTTTTTCAAAACCTTTTCACTCTCAGGGTCTCATTAGTAATTATTCTTACTGTCTGCCATACAAAGTTTTACTCAGTCGCTTTCATTTTAATAGGAACTCACAAGGTTTACATGTGCAGACTTTAAAGTTAGATTCAGTTGTACAGCGGGCCCAGTTGTTCAAAGAGCGGGTAACGCTACTATCCAATGGATAAATCGCTATTCGGCGGATAAGTGGTAGCAAAACGTACAACGTCTTCTTCCAACCTTCGAGCAACTGGGGCGTGTTGATAAACGATACGACATAAAAGTGCGGCTCTGTAGCTCTCATTTAAATGGTCACCCACTTGAGTTTCATGTAGAGGTTAACGTCCCGTGTATTTTTTTTCCGCGTAGAAGGAAGACTTGTCCTCGACAGCTATTCTTTTGAGATTGTCAAGTCTATTGAGTTGCTATCTTGTGTTCTTGGTTGGCAATGGACCTTAAATGATCTTATTGTCAACGACATTTGGCAAATATTAAGATCCTGGGCTGAAAAGGAGGAAGAAAGTTCGCGCACAGGCGAACGAGAAACGGCGTCAGGTGGAGAGCATAATCAAGGCCTTGAATTAGATGAGATCAGAAAGTCGACTTGCGTTTGCCTACTGGTTACTGACAAGGATAAAAATCCTGACTTTTTTAAAGTAATACCCAGTATTTTCAGCGCTGAAGACGACAGAGTAACCAAGGAAAATAACTATATGGCAACAGGAGACAAAGAGGGAGGAAAGAAACCTTCGACTGACGATAAAGAAATGTGTTCGGTTTGCCCCAAGTGTGGAAAGTCTACAGGAATCAGGTTGCCTGAATCGCACATTGTTTTGTGTATTCACCTTTTAGGTAGGTTCACGTGCAAATAAAACAAAGTAGTTTGTGAACAGTCGCTTTTGGAAAAACGGATGAAAATCAATTGACGGGATGAATTTTCAAAGGTTAATTGCAATTTTCACTGCCTTTCTCCACTCAGGAATTGATGTTGTAAGAACAAATAACTTGTTTGTTTCTCTTGGATGTGAAAAGGGTTAAAACCGCAATCAGCAGTATCTTAAGATTCGACAGATGCCTGTGAGGACTTTCTTGAACTGGAATCTTTCTATTTTCAGGCGTTTTATGCAGAATTGCTGTTGAAAATGGACAACATCTTGTCTCAGAAATAATGGACATGCTTTGTGGACTGATTGAAAATACATCACCAGGCTCGAAAGGTATTGTAAAAAATATTCTTTAACCGACAAGAAGCTCAGTTTTTCTGACGATTTCCTTTGATATCTTTATTTTTTCTAGTAGAGACGTATGGCATTCAGCTGGCAGCGGCAATGTCTCTCCTTGACGTATCACCTTGGCAACCAAAAAGAGTAGCTTCGGTTGTAAGCACATGGCTTTCTGCTTTGAACGAGACAAACTCTCTCCAGACTCCCGCGTGTGTGTCACAAGGCCTGGTTTGTTTAAAGAGCATTTTGAGCGTAAATCAAAAGTGAATTTGAACTAGACAACAAATGGCTTTAACTCTTTGAACAAGGTCTGTTCAGGAATATATGAATACATGACTTTAGATGTTAATATTTAGAGATTTGTCAAAAGCTAGAGGAAAAACAGTGATAGGCTTAGAAGAGAAAAGATGTTAGGTTGGAAAAGACCAAAAAAAAAAAAAAATGGAATAAAACGCCCAAGGTTTGAAATTGCCCGAACTTAATGTTTTTGTTAACTCGAAACTGTTATTTAGAGGAATGAAGCCCATATTGTATGATGTAGGCAACCTCAAACTTCATTTAACAAAGGAGAGTTGTTTGGGGTACTTTAAAAATGGACCCTTGTATGATCGACATTTTAAATATCCTCAACCAAACTAGCTCCCAGTTCTCTAGGGGCAGAAACTTCGCTTGCGAGAGACATGGGAACGACATAGTTACGGCAATGCTACCGCTGGATCAATCTAGTAAGCTCCCGTTTGCTTAATATGCAAAAGAAAGTGACTTCGTAGAGACCTTCAGATAGTATTAGAGAGCATTTTTTGCCGGAACAAAAAATAGCACATAAACCATAAACAGCGATTTTCAGTCGTGTGGAGGGTAATCTACTTTCGGTGATTGGTCTAAAAACTCGCGCGGACCTCTCCAGTCAGGCCATGGTTGTTCGAAGGTTGAATAACATTGTCTACTGGAGAAGTGTTTATCCGGTGGATAGCGCAGCACGTTTTGCAGTCCCTCATCCGCTGGATAGCGATTTATCCGTTGGACAGCGTTATCCTCCCTTTACACAACTAGGCCCAGATTAAAAACCGAAACCAATCGCGACTTCCCGCGCTTCAGGCAATTTACTTCTTATTACCTAAAAAGTCAATTAGTGTTTTGGGATATTTTCTCTCTGATTGACCGTTTTGATTACTTTGTTTTTGGTTTGACACATAATCAATAAATGTAGAGGTATTAGAGAAGGAGTCCCAATCCAAAGGTGCGAGGTTCAATCCCTAATGGGTATTTTTTCTTCGTCCCACGCCCGTGACAAGACGAACAACATCTCTCTTTACCAAGCTAAAAAGTTACCATCTCTCTTATTCTATCTTAAGAGGTATCTTTACGCCGTTGTTGTCTTTGAAAAATTTACTCGTACCTATTAACACCAAATTGCACTCGAAATCATTTTATTAACTATACTTATAGCCATTCAAAAAAACAAAAAAGGTTATATAGTACACCCGCATTTTTACACTCTTTTATGTCATTAGGAAAACTTTCTTAGAGAAACCTCTTCTTCCAAACAAACTTACGCAGCCTTTCCCCACTGTCTGTGTACTCGACACACTCGCATCCATTCCTGAACGTTGCGATTGAGTCGATTACTCTTTAGAACTGTAAAAAAGATCAGAAACAAAAATCTCCTCTCCCTTCTCCCATTGAAAAATGCTATCTGTAATTAGTCCTAACCCACGTGCCAAGAAAGAGATGAAGAGCGTTTCTCTCCTTATTAAATACTCACCGGAAAGCTATAAGGCTCGATAAACAGCGGCTTAACGAGAAACGCTGCATCTCCAACGAAGGGTATACGTAAAGACTGAACCTTGGAGAGCGTCTTTTATGTGCTTTTCACGGGGGAGGACGTGGGTTCCTAAATGGCTAGCTACGCTCTAAACTCAGTATTTAATAGGCCATTTTACAGTTGTGTACTTAGTTGCCAAGCCATTGATTCAGAGTGAGGCTGAAGGTGACCTTGTTGTGATAGAGACCTGTATCTACTTAGCATGATAACAAAGTTATTTACGTTTGAAAGGCAGCAAGGTTTGTATCATAACAAGGTCACCCCTAGCCTCACTCCCATTCAAAGGCTTGGCAACCAAGCACACAACTGTAAAATGGACTATTATCACTTTTGTATCGCCAAATGGCCATTCTTATCTAAAGCTAAAGCGTTCCCCCATCTGCATTTCAAAGAGAAGTGAGTGAGTTCTTCAAAGGTTAGTAGCGTTCTACTGTTTATACTACCATATCGTCACTTCTACCAAGGAGAAGTTGTAGTTTCGAGTTGCTAAATTACATTGCAATTCACATTTCTCATTGAACATTAAACTTTGGAAACATAAGTTCGATCCATTCGTCTTTGTCGATTTTTCCATCTTTATTCCCGTCTACCAGTGCAATATCTTTAGCCGCTCCCTCCAAGGTGATGTCCTGACCAATGTCTTCACAGAAATCTCTCAGCTCTTCTGCGCCGATCAAACCATCTTTGTCTAGGTCTAGCTCGGAAAAAAGCTCCGAGAGTGTCTGCTCCTTTGTCCTCATGGCTTCAAACTCGGCCAGGTTTGGCACAAATGTAAAATGGTGGAGATCCTCATTTGCCCAATCTGAAAACAGAGTTTAATGAGTTACTAATGTGAACTCAGCCGCGTGACTGACTTCTGCACATCTATAGTTTGCAAAGATCTTTGGGATACACTTCTTCAAATACACAATGGCAGACCATTTAAATAATCAAGCCATTGATAGCTGGAGAATTTCCTTTCCCTTCCTCTCTACATTGTTCAAGGGCTCATTGTGAATATGAAACTGTGCGAGTGAATGGTAAGTATCGTTTCATCTTTTGGTTCATTTACTTTTTCTCTATAAATTTAATCTCCGAAAGCGAATATTTTTTGGTGAGCCTTGTAGACCTCATGACTGAAGCTTCGCGTTAAAAATCATTTCTCAGCATTTAAAGGCTTGAAGTTTACTTCTGGTTTTTCCTAAAATCTGATGGTTGCGTTAGAGCCACCAAAAGTTGAGGTTTTTGTAATTTAAACTCATAACTACGTTTAGAGTCATTCTGTTAATACCCTGCGGGCAGAGGCCCTTTGATCTTCCTAGATTAGTCGGGAAGAGACTAATCGAGGAAGATCAAAGGGCCTCTGTTCGCAGGGTATTCTGTAAAATAAATAAAAACAAAAACAGCTAAAACAACTTATTTGAATGCATCCTCACAGATCTTTGTAGTTGTTCTCAAACACAGAATGGAGCCGGCTGTGACAAAAATAAAAGCTCTTTGCCTAGCGATATCCCAGCAAACATCCATTTTTAAATTGTTAGCTGGTGAAGTTTCTCTCGTACCTCATTACGGGAAATTTTTCAATGCGATCATGAAAACCACAGTACAATACCCTCTTATCTTGATATTTCATCAGATGCAGTTTACACATGAGTAGAACTCTGTACAGATTATTAAGACTGTCAATTGTCTTAATCCTAATCCTCTTGCGAGCTAAGAGTTTTACATGGTCCTAACTTTGTCTCTAAATGGATATTCCCTACCGTTGCCGTTTCAGTTCGACAAATTTTCTGCTATGACTCGTGCATAAAGCGTTCTGGATTGTACACTCAGTCGACATAATGTCTTGATTTTGTTAGGGCTCGAATTGCCTTTAATTTTTATTGCAATTCTTTAAACCTCCAATTAAATCCTCTTTCAGTTTCTTTTTGCTAATCGTTTCCTAAGATCTTTTGTTTTAGTTAAAAAAAAAAAAGAAAAAGCTCAAGTTTCCAAAAAAAAATATACTGATCTCTCTTCAACAGGGTGAAATCTGGTTTGTTTACACACACTCAACCTCAGCTTTACACCTTATAACTTGAATTCCAAAATCTATAACAAATTCTCACGCTTCTCAGAGTTAACTTCAAAACGAACCACTTTTTTCTTGTTTTGTTCCGGATTTGTCATTAAATTACCCGGCAATCAGCGATAAAGAACTTTGCAGACGTACGGACGCCTAATTAAAAAGCGACCACACAAATTATAGCTTGTTAGTATTGACATCTGTTTTCTATTTTACAAATAAAACAGCAAATTTGTATAGAACAGGAGACCACCTGTGTTCAAATTAGCAAAACACACTGCGTGCACGTTTGTCGTCATTGGAAAAACCGACCTTTCATTTAAGTTAGTCTTGCTGTCAGCACGCTTTGATCGATTCGGAAGTTGCTTTATTGCCAAGAGTAACTCTATATTGTCTGGCCAATTATCGTGTACTTCTCTTTAGTTGCAAATTAGTGAGTCTATTGAGTGAGGAATAAGAGCTCTTGTTTATCGATGCCCCTATTCTCTCTGGCGCCTTTTATTCCTAACATCTTTCTACATTACCTCCAAGGGATATCGGTTTTCCCGTTTGAAGCCAAAATAAACAATTTATCGGTTTACCGAAATAATTTATTATCCCTCAGAAAAACGCGCTTTTGGTAATCTAAGTAATTATAATTCAAGACAGAGGGTATTCAAGCGATGAAATTATACAAAGAAGAGCAAAAAATTGCTAAACTACACTAGAAAAAGCTTTTCGTGAACTTAACCAAACATTTCAAATGATAGTTCTTTAGATATTGGGCAGCCGTTGTTTTGGAGTACTTCTTAAGAAGAAAGGTCAAAACAAAAGTACCAGTGTGTGTATTTTTTTCATTTGAGTAAATTGTTTACACGCGACATGAAGGGCGCTTATGTAAATTTTGGTAATCCTCGACCGCATGTAAAGAAACTTCTAAAACGACCTCGTGTCGGTAAAACTAAGAAAAATCGGTGATTGAGACCTCTGATATTTTGTATGCACTCGCTAAAAACCTTACCCAAACTGGCAATTTATGACATTTAATTCCGCTTGCTCGTTCTTTGTTGACGAAAGACATCATAACAGACCACTCGAGAGGCTATTTGGCGACTCAAAGTACCCTTTTTAACCCCAAAACAGTCTATATCGCAGCAAGTCGTCTAAAAAGTCTTGCAAACCCATCGGAAACGTTCATGAAAACCGGATAAATTTTCATAATTAGGAGTTTGATTTTTCTATTGTTGGCTGGAAATTCCAAAGACTCCAAGCCAGCGGATGAACTACTCGCCGCAGTTAGAAAATTATTTCCGAAAGGCTCTTTTTAGCGCATTTGCTGAGTATTTTGCAAATAAACTTGGCGGGATGTTAAGCACAAAAATCGTGTATTTTGCGCATGTTTGTAATACCATTTCAAACGCCCCATAGCGAAGAAATGGATCTATTCGCGTTGCTTAACGGAGTTAATCACAACGCGATCTACTTCTGGGACCAGTGTCCATTACTTACAGGTCACTTCGCCTAAATCCTTTAATTAATCATCCAAAACGTTCTGATATTCGCACGATTTTGAACAGAAGTTGTGAAATACCAAAGGAAAACAAAATAATGGTGTTTTCACTTTACCTTGCGCTTCACTATCCGTTGAATTGTTGACCCGTTCCACGGCTTCAAGTCTGACATCTTCCGGGAGGGACTCATCCTCGAACAAGGACAACAGCTCCTTTCGATCTTTGACATTTTCTATCAGCCAGTCCAGCGAATTGTACCTCAAGTTTGACTTGGATTTCTTCATAAACTTCATTACAAAGGAGGTATCTTTCGGGTGTTTCAAATAATCGGCAAGAGACATGAACGCTCGAAGAGCCACCATTCCGTTCTGCGACGTCGAGATGTTCTTCAGCAATTCCACGATTTCTTCCGAATCTTTGCCTTGCAGCTTTAGACCCGCAACGCCGGTAGCTGCCGCAAGAACGTAATAAGACTGTTTCTCTTCCTTTAATCCCTTTAAAATCCATTTGACTCGCTTATCTTCAGGCATGATGCGAGGAAAGTGTAGCAGGTTCGACACCATTTGGTGTTGAGAGTCCCAGTTGTACTCCAAAATATTCCGAACCATATCCTTTTCATAGTCTTCTAACTGAGCATAATCGATTTTCTTGGACAGTCGGTTCGCTTCGTCCAAATCATCCTGATTCAAAAACAGCCCTTAAAAAGCAAAAGCAACAGCAATGGTGTTCAATCAATTAGTACGCGATAATTGAATCAATGTAATGGCAAAAAAAGATACACTTCTTATTACAGTCCAAACCTTACCTAATGAACTCGCCATGTTTGCAGATGGACTCAGTTTAAAACCGAGCTACAGAGATATTTTAAACATTTACTGTTTCTTGAGGTATTTTTTGAAAGGGAGCAATTCGACGCCGCACCAATATCAGCTTAAAACATTCAAATATCAATTGATCGTGGCTTTTATATCACACGCGTTTGATTCTCTGGGAGCAGATCTGGATGTGTTGATGTCGATTTGTCGTTGCGAAACAATTCACGATTAAGCGCGATGCTTTCTGGTGAATTTCTGCGATGGTTGTCGAGGAATTCTGCGAGTTTTAACCGCAAATCAGTCCAGTGGAGTACACTCTTAAGACAGCTGTATCCTACTCTTTGCAAGGAGTTCACGAAGCCGAAACTCGAGCCGGTAGAGCCGAGTGTTTGTGTTGAAACTGTCTATTCAACCCATGGGATTGATTCTTAAGACATCCGGGAACTTGACCTCACTTGGTCACGGTTTTATTGATCAGTTCAGATATCCACTCCAGATTTAAAATACTACCTTATTCGTTCAATACCCTCAGATGTTTTTTTATTTCGATAATGTGCCCATCGCGCTAAAATACAGTTGCGATCTGGCAAATATAAGTATTATTAGCTGGGAAAGGTTCCAAATCAGAAAATATATTTGTCAAAAATTAAAGTGTAATCAGTGTCGCACGCATCTTTCAGATTGCCTTGACGAATTGTGATTTTAATTTATACTGTCTAGACAAAATGAATTGTAAAGCGGATTGCAGATGGCTTTTGTGAGGGTCCCTACCTCTAGATTTTAGCCAAAGAAATACTATTGTTGTTTCGAACAATGCTAATCATGCGAGGACAGAAGTAAAAAAGAAAAAAAAAAGAAGTGAAAGTAGTTTGTAATTGAAAGAACTGGAGTGAAAACAATATTTACGATGTCGAACTAATAATAATTTTGGTTGGTGGATTTTCACTGGCGCCTTAATATATATCAGTCAATGTATCGTCTTTTAAAATACAGCCATACTAATCAGCTAATTTGTCTTAAGTTTATATCGTGTTCGTGTGTGTTTCTGTCGAAAACTGAGATTTTTACCGATCGTTCTTACCTGAATATCAGGAAATACTTTCATCAATTTAAGTTATGTCACAGATTTAGCAAAAATTGAGTGTTCACGTCCACGACTGATATCTTCCACCTCAATATTTACCTAAATGATTTGGGTTTTAATTATAATCTTTTTCCTTTCGTATACTTATCGCGTTTCTTTTAACTCTAATTTCTTTCTGACTGATAAAGGAATCGTAGCAAAGCAAACCATTGACTTGGGTGACGGGTAGGCATTTATAGATTATGTTAGTAAAAGTGACATATTATGCTAGTAGCATCGCCTTTTTTTGGCCAAATTATGCTAACATTATGCTCTTTTTTCCAAATTATGCCACCGTTTTTTTAAATTATGCTCTTTGAAAAAATGCAAATAAGTCCAGAATATATATTTTTTAACTAGAAGCCGTTCGTCTACAGTAAAGAAACGCAACAAATCCACAATGAATTTCAAATAAACATGTGGTTCAGGTTAGACCCAGGCTCAGTGCTTCACAGTGAACTACAAATGCTACTAGTTTAACTAAAACTTTAAATATCGATTAAGGTCACCAAGTGCTTGGGACTAGAGACAAAAAATTATCAAATAATGGCATTAAAAATGATCTGATAATTATCAAAATGCGCAAATTATGCTAGCATTGTTACTTAGCAGAAATTATGCTAGTTTGCTCGAATTATGCCAAAAATTATGCTAGCATAATCTATAAATGCCTAGTGACGGCTCACGTTTTCAACACAGGAAATTCATCTAAATCTTAACGGGGAATCGAAGTTAAACCAGGAGTTTTTGTCGAAACGAATATAATGGTGTTTTTGGCAAAGTAACGATATCAACCGATTCTCGGCCTTGAGCTAAGGGGGGTAAGGAGGGGGGGCTTTTCGTGTGCGTTCACCTACCGGATTTTTCCCTCTCCGTTTATTTTTTTTTAGGGAGAGTGGGCCCCCCGTGCACCTCCCCTAGATCTGCCACTGGATATTAACCCTTTAGTAATAATAATGATAATGATAATAATAATAATAATAATAATAATAATAATAATATAATAATAATATAATAATAATAATAATAATAATAATATTTGTGACGCTGGAAATGAGCTGCCCGTGGGTTAACAACCGGACAAGAAAGGATGAAGAGAAGACACTGAAGTATGGACCCCTTCGCTGGGAACTAAGGCAGCAGTTCCCAGGCTACGAGGTGAAGCAATATAACATAATTATGGATGCCCTCGGGGGGTGGTCACGGGAGCTGGATGTCATGATGCGCGAGCTGGTGGGAGGTAGAAGCACAGACGTACTGCGAAAGATGCAGAGGGTAGTGCTCTCGGGCACGCTGAATATTGCCCGGACTTTCAAGGTGGCAATTTGAGTTCCCGTTAGAAGGAGGACCGTATACACAACGGAAAAGCTCAGTTAGGATTAGTTAATGTACATTTATTTTTTTGCTCCATGGCTCACAGGTTACGGTTTTCGCCCTGTGCTGCTTGATTAGAATGTAGCATTCGACAGTTGATTTCTCTCCGATTATAATAACAAGCATTTATATAGCGCTAAGTCGACTACCGTCTTCATAGTGCTTTCACCCCCAAGATCTCGTTAGAGATTCTCCTTAATGTCTGCCATACAACTCTTATGACGTTAGTTTGGAGAATTTGACATTGGATCAACTATGATCCCAAAATTGACATTTTTCTCTATTCTCATCACTTGTCTGCTTTATATTGTATTGATATCGTAAGGAGAAATTCTCTCTTGGTCACTAATGGGAGTTAAAGGGTTGGCTACTTAACCATTTCGTTTAATTTCTTGACCATGAATCATTGACGGGAAATCCTCATATACGAAAAAAGAACACTTTCAGAAGACCTTTTCCTTTCATCGTGTTATTTTAACCTAGGGGTATAGTAAGCTTGCGGCGAAGCTTGCAGAGGCAAAAAATCTTACAACTGCCCGGCTGCAGTCACGGAGTCTGGGTATGGTTTTGACTTATCACTTCCCAGGCTCATATCAATTCTCTGCACTATCTGCTACACATTTCTTATAATTTTGGTACTATGAATCTAGTGTTGGGTCAGAAATATCCCCCAGTCGATTTTTCTCTCTTTTTTTCTCACTACCCTTTTGCTTAACAACGTAGAGGGTTCGCAATAGTAAGCCTATACCCCTTTGTAAAACTTAGTCACATAAAAATATTTGGCATTTCCACGCATCACTAATAATAATCAAGCCTCTTTCACGTTTACGCGGAAATCGAGGCAATCACGCTGAATTAATATTTTTACTTTTTCTAGTCTTGACAAGTTTTACGCGACAAAAGATGGCGTTATGCCTTACTTTATTAAGAAGTAGAAGTAGACTGTTTTACGACTTTTATTGATCCATATCAAGTCCATCTCTTGTCAAAACCCTGGTCAAAACCTAACCACAGCCGTTCGACAACAACATGTACATTTTCAAAACCATAAAATAGCCGGAAATTCATCACGCAAAACAAAATGGTTCAGGAATCGTGTTTGATTCACCTCTTAATTTACGGGTCACGTTTACATGTAAATAAAAAAATATTCGTTTACGTGGACATGAAAGGATCTTATTATCTTCAATCACGATTCGCGAATAAAATGTCAAATCACGATTCACGAGAAAAAAATAACAATCACGCTTCACGAGAAAAAAATCAAATAATCACGCTTCACATAAAAAGTATAGGGGACCCTCAATGTATGTAATGGCAAGAGATTATAAACTGAGTGAATATTCTCTTGTGTATAGATATCGCAAGGAGAAACTCCATTTTGGTCACGTCTGGTAGTGAGAGCTACTGAAGATCGATAACTGAGCTTTAAGGGCAGAGTGACTGAGAAGGCGTTGATCATGAGTCGCAACTTGCAGAGCGTAAAATTGCTATGAACGTGACGGAGACCACAAATTATCAGCTTAAATATTAGATAAAACTAGTTTTGTGCAAAGAAAAATAAATACTAACAGCGGCGACGAACTGGTCCGTCATTAAGGTGATAAGCCTCGGGGCTTTAGTAGCCTGCGTTTAGACAAAGGAAATGAACATAATTTCATGGTGACGGAAACTAATTAGAAAGAGAAACTAACAAAATAGAACACTTCTATGAGGAACTAAGATGCCTAATGATCCTGAAGATATTTGTTATTTACCGGTCTAAGTCGTTCCTTATGGGAAAATACTCAGTGAGGTCAATGGCCGAGGCATTGACTACGACCCAAGTCCGTATTCAAGACCAAGGGAACAGTTTTTCCCGTGTGGATTGACCTAGACCAGTAAATAACTTTGGCTTTTTTTTTAGCTGATTTCTTCTTTTCCGAATGGCGCGAAAACAAATCCAGACCATGGTCCATATTGTAAAAAGCTGGACCGTTTACGAGCCGGCAATTAGCTTGTCAGATTTGAGGATTTAAGAGTCCGGCCCGCTGAGATGCTTAAGAAAAAAATTAAAAGCGGGGATTACAGTAAGTTACTAGTGAGCAGAAACTGCACATGTAGCTTCCTTAATCCTGTATCCAATTAAACTGCTGCACGAAACGACATATCTGGCATTGCATTGGTTGGAACCTTTGGTTCTCTCCTCAGAACGACCCAAGTCAGTTCCTATTAGCAATTTTGCAAGGACGAGGGATACTGGGGAGGGACAGGTGAATGAGAGAAAATACGAAAGGGACCCGATACTAAAGACACCCCTCCCTCCCCCCCTCCTGCTTTCTTCCTGTCTGCTCATTCGTTCGTCTCCACTTAGAGACAGCCTGATACAAACTGTTGAAATACGCACAGCATTTCCGATTCTAAGTATTGAGCTTAAGAATGGGCGTGGTTAAGACGATAGAGTAATGAACAATACAGGAAGTGTAATGGCGATTTCCTAGGCGCGTATGATGGAACCTTTATCGTCATTACGTTGAAAGGGGCATAATAACTGAGTAGTAATGAGTGGAGGTGCTGAAGCGAGTGCATTCGGGCCTGCTCTCCATAAACGTGTCTATCCTCTTAGCCTGAAATTCACGTATTGAAACTCAGCGCATCTCAAAGCGTGTGTCGAGTACTCAGAAAACTGTCCTCCGATGTCAAGCGAATTGTCACGTGACGAGGACCACTTTGTGACTCAGCGATTTATATTTGTTGATGGACTGAATTCAATGTCTATGGTTTGTTGCTGGCTGTTTTCGTTGTTAGTGTTGTTGATGTTTTTGCCTTTGTTTTTGCTTTTTTTTTTTTTTTTCTCAATTACTTTTCATGGTTTGAAAATAAAACAAATCAAAACAAGCAGGGACTCGAAAATGTCAAGAACAGAAACGGAATGAGTTTATTTTGGCGAGTACCCTGTTACCCAGCTCTCCCACTTCTCATCCGCTCCCTCCCCCGCCCCCCCCCCCCCGACATGTAAGAGCTGAGTGTGTGAAGACAGCAAGCTCCTTCGAGTTCTCGCACGGTTACCAGTGATGAATGTCACACAATATATATCCTCTTTATAACTTCGAGCTTTCGGGAAGTTCCTAGCTCTTGAAATGGTAAACAGTATTAGGATGAAGGATTTCTATGAGTGAAGATAAGGTGAGGTTCACTGGAAGCACGCGTGGACATTTCATGTGGGACTGAGATAGTTGAATGCGACGAGGGTATTTCGGATTTTTGAATTTTGCATTGCTAGTGTTCTGATTGGTTCACGCGTGGACATTTCATGTGGGACTGAGATAGTTGAATGCGACGAGGGTATTTCGGATTTTTGAATTTTGCATTGCTAGTGTTCTGATTGGTTCACTCGACTCCGGTAGCTTCCATGGAAATACATTGCGACGACTGTTGCGGAGTTGAAAAAAGCTCCAAATACACAAACGTTCATGATTTGATGAAATTAAATTAAAAAATTATTCCATTCGCCCTTATTGGATACGAGCCTGGTTATAGCCAACTTGTATCCAACACATGCTTAAGGAATAATAATTGGTAATTAAGTCGCTTTTTCGGCGGTATACGGAATTAGTATATGCTAAAATAGTGGATAGCGTTGAATGCGCGCTTTGATTGGCTAGTCAAACTCCGAAAATCCTTTGCTATTTACCTCCGGGCAACTCGGGAAAAAATGGCGTCCCGGTGCATCCGTGAGAAGCGAAGAAATTACTCAAATTAACGACGAAGCAGTCCCTGAAAACACAAAGAAAGCGACTAAATTTGGTTTGGCCGTGTTTAAAGGTAATGGTGTACGCTTTTAACCCGGAGTTTATCGATAAAAACCAATGAGAAAGGTTTTGTTTACAAATGCAAATTAACCTTGCGTAACCTCACTTGTTCACTTCCGCGCGTGAAAATGTTAGAATCGTTGCTGGAATGTATGAATTAAAATAAACTTTTGGTGGTGTATATTATCTCACTGTTCTAGTATATGCTAACACAACTATTCACCTCGGTGTCGGTGGTCAGCGATGGATATTTACCTCGCCGCTTTCGCGGCTCGGTAAATATCCACCACTAACCATCTCCACTTCGGTGAATAGTTGTTAAATATCCAACGTACTATTGGGGGTAAGTCGAAGAGCCTCAGTCTGGGTGTTGAATAGGTTTTGGTTGAAGAGGGTCTGCTGTAAACTGTCAGCTTTTTAAGATAATTGAATGCTCTACTTTGTAAGCTTTCAAAAACCTTTTTTTTCTCATCTGGATCCCTCTTAAAATGACCACTGAAATTGAAAACACTTGAAATTATTCATTAGAAACTTCATTTGTTAGACAGTTTTTCGTCCTTCCATTAAAAGCACACGTCAGTAAAAAATTAAGTACTAGAAACAAATACAGAAGTGTTTCTCATTTCGAAACTTAGTCCGCTAAGTTAGTCAAACGCGGTTCGTACCTTTTCGCCCTGGCAGTTTCAGATCACCTCAGAATTTTGGAGATAATGCCCTATAAACCCTTATTTTTTTATGATAAACGGACACCATGCAGAGAAGGTCGCAGAAGTCATCTCCGATGGATATTTGTGAGTTCACGCGTGTATCACGAATAACATGCACCATACTGTCGCTATCACTGATAAGATATCTTTCATAATGCAAGTATAACTCCTGCAGTGGCAACGTCAATTGCCGGTAGATTTAATAGCGCGCTGATCACAGTTATATGTCAGTGTGAGAAGACTTCAAAAATGATTTGCATTCTCTTTCAGTTTGGCGCGTGGCCTTGTAACAGCTGGTCAATTTTTCGAGATTGGTTCGATCCATTTGTATTATAATTGCGAGTCGGACTAGTTACCTCTTGCGTTTCTGTCTGGATTTAGATATAAACTTTAGGGGCTTAAAAATCTTGTACGGAGAAACACGCAAACGCGCAGACAAACAATCTCATCGGTGAATTCTGTAAGGAATATGTTGAATTTTTTTTGGAATGGATTTGGTTACTGAAAATAACACGTTCCCAAAATGTCAAGATAAGACGATCCTGGAATAATATTTGCTTACTTTCAAAGATTATCAAACATTTTTATTTTAGTTTATCGCAAAATGAAAGAGAAATTGGTTTTAAAATGTATGTAGACCGATTTTGTTTCTCGTGTTTTTCTATGTAGTCTTCATTTATTATTTATATATTTCTATTTCCCAAATATTTACCCTTTTACCCCAGAGCTTTGCAGCTGCCAAGTGACAATTTTAAAAATACTCTGATACCTGTCGTGACTTTAACCTTCTAATTTCATTGCCATGCGGAGTTATTTTCCAAGTGGCAATTTTACTGTTGAAGCGCTCGAAATAATTAGGAAATTTGCGTTTAATAAATAGTAATCTTCTACATTGTCATGGTCCCATCACGTCACGCAGAATGCATCACGCTCATTTCACGCTTCATTAAACACGCAACCTATAAAGCCTGTTGGAGTTTGTCTGATCGAGAACAAGTGATCTGTAAACTACTTTCCTGTCTGTGGGTTGACACGCTGGCTTTCGATTTCGTATCGTTGTGGTACTCTGTGCGCCTCTTGGCGTAATGAATAGACTTTTTTGGATCAGGAAATGTGCTGATAGTTCACACAGATGACAAAAAAACTTTTGAAAGCGAGGATTATGCGTAATTAAAAGCTAGCCTTTATTCGGCAGGAAATGGCTTGCGCTCAAAGGCGGGATTTGTCCTACGGTAGGTTGATCGTTTTGTATTTTTTATCCTTTCTCTCAAGTTTGGAGTGAAAATTGCTGGGACCTGTTTCAACCTCTGACACTTACGTGCCATTTTAAGGAAATAACACTTCAATTTCACGAAAATGTCTCAAGGCGATAACGCGGTGAAAATGTTATTAGCTGGAACTTACTCGGTTGAAAGTACTTCAGATGAACGACACATGGTTACGTGTACCTTGGAATGCGTTTTTACGGATCTTCTTATCGCTTCCATCTGAGGCAATTTGCAAAATTTTCCAATCTTTCATAGCGTAGTTCGAATGACTGTGGTTATCTAATTTTGAAAAAATGCCAGTGATCGGGTTCTGTTTATAACCAAGCCAAGTTCATCCATCATGAAACACTCTACGATGCAGAGTTCTATGAACTTACAACTTTGATAATTGATGACAATTGTAACTGGGTTAGCGACGGAGAAATGCTGTCTTTCTTAAAATGTATGTTCTATTGATGTCATTAGTTCTTGTGGGTTCTGTTAATTTATTCTAGCAAGTTCACGCTCTAATCAAATAATACACGAACTAGCACTTCGCTATGATTCACAATTTCTAGAGAAACGTTTGATATTTCTTGTTTAATGTATCTTTGTTAATTTGTAGTTCAGTAACCGAGGTTGGACAGAAGGTCACACAATTATTTCTGTGTCGATCAAAACTGCAAAAATCGAAATGTATATGTGTATTTACAATTAACTTTTTCAGTGGGGTTAGACGTGCAATAACCATAATTACCCCAAAATTCTCTCAGGGTTTAAAAGGATCGAACCATGTCTTAAGAAATGATTTCGGGTTAGGTTCCTTTGAGTTTTGTTCGAGCGATCGCCTCCGGTATCGAAATTTTAAAACAGCTTTATTAACACTCTCTCTCTCTCTTGTTTACATTATATTTAATGGTTTAGCCGTTGTTTTCGTTTCAAAAGGAAGTTAAAATCTGAAGTGCTAATTTGCAGACAGCGATAACAATGAACTGGAAGGTTCTCACGATTACTGAACTGAAACATATGTTTAGGAATTTGCACTGAAATATGAAGACTTCCTAAATTAAGAGATGACAATTCTGAAAATTCGATTTTCAGAGTTCATCCCACAGTTTTGATATTCGCTCTGGTTTTTCTTTATATTTTCAATTATGTCATATTGCTTTTATTGTTATGTTTTGCAAGTCCAATATATATGATTTTACAAATATGCATTTTTCCATAGAAGAGAGTGCCTCCTGTTGTCCTTGTGAATTCGTAATATATTTTATACTATGAAAAATTTTTCTCCAAATAAAAAAAACGTTTTCGGGAGTTAACAAAATGATTGCAGAAAAAACAACAGATTTAAAACTAAACAAGTTAAACAAAGGGATAATTTAAATAAATTGAAAACATATTGGTTTATCGTTACTTTTTTAGCCATGCTTATTCATAACTTACAAGAACTTAATCATGTTATTTCTACATCTCACAACAAAGTTTTTCAGTACAGAACTGTAATTTCTATTCTGGTTGCCAAGTTCATTATTCTTTATTTTAGATGTTACCTGGTTGTTCAATGGTCCTAGATTTTCCTTAAAGTGGTTTGTCAACAGAGTAATGCCAGATGTAAATTCAATCAGTCATTTTTTAGCAGCCAGATTAGAGGCCATGTAGGATCTGTTGTAAGGCTACTCAAACTCATCAAATTTTAACATAGTTCAATAAGGAACAATCAGTTGATGAGGTTTCTGTAGTAAAGGTTAACCCTTTTATCCCAAATATCTCATAATTCTTTTTACTGTCTACTATATATACTCTTCTTTAGAAGTTGATTACAAGAATTTGAAGTTAGGTCGACAAAAAAATCTCATGATTTGTATTTTCCTTTGTTCTCATCACTTGTCTGCCTGCTGTTGTTATTATATTGTAAGGAGAAATTCTGTCTTGGTCACTCATAGGAGTTGAGGTGTTCATGACTTAAGCTTCATCAACATTTCGTTGTGTTTCACGATGCAAGACAAACAATTTTAAAAGAGAGATGTATAAAAAAAAACAAGTCACTCAACTGGGCCTTGTACCTTGTACCAGTGGCTCCTAATTAACAAATGGTAAACACCACAGCGTACACTATTGAGTTATGGATGCACGCAGGAGGTTGCTAAGCATGAAAGAAGCATAAGAGTTGCTCGAGGTGATAGCCGAGAGCGACTCTAGCTTCTTGAGTGCTTAGCAAACCTCCCAAGTGCATCCATAACTCAATCGTGTACGGTGTAGTGTTTACCATTTGTTTTATAACATAACATTGATACATTGTAGCTAAAGAGTTCCCTTTTATTTAACAAATCTTACGTGACCAGAAAAAACAAGCGCGCGCGGAAAAACAGTCTTTGCATTTGCTCACCTCAGCAGCGTACACCCGTGGGCAAATGGGGGACGCTAAATTGACCAATCAGAGCACGCGCTTTACTTTGGTTATGTTATAATTTGAATTCAAATTGGTGCTTTCCTTCTCTTGTCAGCAAGTGTCTACAACAGAGACGACTGATTATAATATGTCAGTAACTGATGTAAGCAGTGAAGATATATAATATTAGGGGGAAAAATGATTTTTCCTTAACTTCATATAACCCAAGTTGTACAACAATCTGATTTAGTAAAGCGTATTACTGGAAAATAGAGGAAAATGCACATGGACACTCAGATTAAGCATTGATTTTTAATTAGAGAATTGATGAAAGATAAGCCACAAGAACAAAAGTCAGATTTTATCATGTTTATAGAAATGTGTGAGTAATTTCCAATATTCTTGGTTGTTAATTGCACCTCAGAGAAGATTTTCCTGCAAGGACACAGCATTTTCTGACTAAATTTTGATAACTTGAGCCATCGTTTAATATTTTTGATATTTAACGTAATTGTCGGGGATAGTCTGCTGTAACTTTAATTACACTGGTTTATGAAAACCATGGAACTTTGGTCATAGTTTGTGTCCTTTGGTTAAAAAACTATCGTCAGTAAACAAGAGATCATATTCCCTAAAAAAAATTCAAACTGAAAATGTGTGTCATGCAATAAAATTTGGTCCCTTATACCCCTTTGTGAAACTCAGTCAAGTAAAAAATTTGGCCTTTTCACACATCACTAATAATAATCAAAACTCTTTCTCATTCATGTGAAATTCACGACAATCACATTGAATACTATTTTACTTTTCTTGTCTTGACCAGTCTTATTGGGCAAAAGATGATGCAATCTCTCATCTTTTTAGTTGCTCAAGAACCAGTGGTGGTCTGTTTTGCAACTTTTATCAATCCACATGAGGTCCATTTTCTGTCAATTAACTCCTGACCACAGCCATTCAAAAACAATAAAATAGCCAGAAATTCATTATGCCAAACAAAATGGTTCATGAATCGTGTTTAATTCAGTTCTTAATTCACATTAGTCATATGTAAATTAAAAAAAATTGTTCATGTGCACAAGAAAAGATCTGACCATCTTTTAAGTATAATTCACAAATAAATAAAAAATTCAAATCATGCTTTACAAGAAAAAAGGCTGATAGTTTCGAAAGAAACTGTTTGGGGCTGCGTCGGTGGGAGTAACGAAATAATTTGGATATATCAACAAAGTTGAAATGGTAAATTGGCCACCGTAATGATTACAAAAGCTGACGTTTCGAGCGTTAGCCCTTCGTCGGAGCAAATAGAGGAATTGTGGGTTGTGTGGGCTTTTAAAGGCAGAAAATGGAGCTACGTTATTGGTGGGTGCATGGCAACGAGAAAAACATGAATAAATTAGTGGAATGAAAAGCGGTCATTGATCCCCAAGAAAAAAATTGCCTAATCTCGCTTTGCGTAAAAAGTACAAGGGACCCTCATTTAAATGTAGATGGCTGGTTGTGATCCTCCCTTGATAACAATTAAGAACTAAATCACTCAGTTTGTATGCATTTCTTACTCACCATATATAAGCTTTTGACTCAGCTGGACTGGACTCCCTCTGAATAACCAGTCAGTCTTACTTCCTGAGGGTTGAAGAAAAACGTTAGATCGATCATAACAAGTGTCAATAGATTTTTGGTCCAAAGAGTTTGGCATATGAGTGATGGGGAAATTGGTGATGAATATTAAATTGCTTTTTTTATGTCAGTTCTTCGCAATTTTATGGAGGGCTCAAGATTGTTAAACTCATTTTTAACTAACACATCTTTCATGTTTCTTCTCCCACTGCACAGTATTTCAGCCAGTTATCCATGAGCCTCTCTCCACGCCAGATCAACAGAACAGTCTTAATGGAGAGACAGTAGAAAATGGAGGTACTTCACACAAAGAAGCCATACCTACCAAGGATAGCCAGGGTAACACAATTTCGAATTTAACCCTAATTTTATCCCAGCGTCAGTTTGTATATTCTCTATGCTGTTCTCCGTCATTTCCTAAAGTGCTGAAAGGAGAGTTTTGATTGTTAATTCTCTCCTCTAGCTGTTACACATTTCCTTGTAAATGAAGTTACAAGAATTTGGTGTTAGATCAAGATAACAACTTGTACCTGATGAGTTTGAGTATTCTCATTGCCTGTTTGCTGGATAATGTTTAGATACCGTATGGACAAGTTACATGTTTATCACTACTGGGAGTTTTTAGGGTTAATGTTTGATACAGGAGTGATATTTTAAAGAGAAATTAGATGTTAGTACCTCCTGAGGTCAAAAGGTTATCAACTCCCATGAATGACCAAAACAGGATTTCTCCTATTAATCATATCAATACAATATTGAGCAGAGCAATGGGAATAAGGACAGCAAACAATAAGTGGATTATCAGTTGATTCAAGTACAAATTCTCCAAACTAACATCACAAGAATTGAATGGCAGACAGTAAGGAGAATTACTGTTGATGTCTGGGGAGTGAAAGAGTAGCGAGGAAATTTAAAATTCTTACTTAAGGCTTAATGTACTATTTTTTTTTTTTTTAACTGTTTTGGGTATAGTTAAAGATCATTTGCCAGTTTCTTGCCTACACTTCATTCTGTACTCTGTGAGGATGTGTTGACCTTGTTTGAAAGTATTCTTGTAGCAATTAGAATTTGCATTTCTAAGCAACTGCTAAATAATTTTATGTTTTTCTTTCCACTGTACTACAATTATAATAATGTTCAGTTTCTATTCAATTAAGTTTGCGTTTTTACGGGAGGTTATGTAAGAATTATGTAACGCTGTTAGCTATTTATTATTGCCAGTATACTCATTGTTTCCATTAGATAATTTTCATTGCTAGTTGATTTCAACTAAGTCAGTCATTGCATTAGTTTTTGCTGGCACATATTTAAGAGTTTAGTGCTGGACCTGGTTATGCCACAAATTTGGAATCATACACATATCTTCAAATCTTTACATCTAAATAGACATCCATCTGGCAAATATGCATTCACTTTGTGGCAGTAACCCACTGTACTTATTTATCTGCAATTCTTGTCCAACAGAGTTTCATGCAGCCATGAGAGAAGCATTCCAGAGTAAGGTACAACATCCTAGGAAGGCAATGTCACTGTTTCTTAAAGCAGGAAAAGGTAAGCCTTCAGCATTAAGAAGCCTTTAGACTAATCCCACCATTCAATATATGTTGAGAAATGCCATAAATTAATAAACCCCGTGTAGTATAATTTAGTAAATACAGTAATCCTTTTTACATGTATCTGCAATTCCATAGGTCTAGTTCTTGTTGGCGATGATGAAGCTGCCTTGGAATGTTTTGAATCCCTAATCAGCCTGGCCAAGGAACAACTCAATCATGTGCTTACTGAAAAATCCAAGTTGCCATCTTTATCTCCTCTTGAAAAAGAAGAGATTTGTCGACAGGTATGTGCATCTCTTGAACAAGTTGTCTATTTGCACGTCTATAATCATTTTTTCACAGTTTGCTTGCTTTATTCTTTATCCTTTCCCCCTTTTAGTAAGGCAGATGATTTTCTCAGATTTTGCACTCTTGGGCATAGGCTTATGCCCTCATTGTGAGCACTGCAGGACATGCGTTTCTTTGCCCATAGGAAGATTTTTTTTGATCGCTTTCACCATACTTACAATACTAAAAGAATTGGAATATACATATGAACAAGACACAGAAGAGAATGGAGGACAAGGGTGCGGGACACACAACAGAGTGAGGCTCCAAATTTTTGACATCATGATGTCATGAAGAGGTTTGCCAGGGGGTCTGGTACTCAGTGCCAGTCCCCTTTTAAACCTTGTGCTGAATCGCATTGCTTTTTTCTTCAAAGGTTTGTGAGATCTTCTGCCATATATGCATAGCTGAGATCTTCTGCCTTAATAGGCAAGCCAAAAAGCATTTTGGAATAAATATAATTATAATAATAATAATAATAATAATAATAATAATAATAAATGACAATTTATATAGCGCCCTATCCAAAAGCTCTAAGGCGTTTCACAATCAATAATTATTCTCATTGTAAACTTTTTCCTTTTGTCAAATGTAGAAGTCTCTGAAAAGAGAGGACTCATTAAAGGAGAAAGCTAAACAAGACGACGAGAGGCAAGGTTTGATTACATCAAACGGAGAGAAGACTGAATTAAGAAATGGTTACAGTGAAACTAATACTTGTAGAAGTCAAGAAAATGGACATGTTGCAGTGATTTCTATTGATAGTGATCCAGCGTTTAACTCGGAAACAAGTGGACCTTCAAACGGACAGTCAGTGAGAACTAGTCAAAAAGAATTTGAGGAATCAGAGGTTGTCCAAGTTTCTGATGAGTCAAATATTTGTGTAGTGCAAGAAGAGTCAATGTTATTTCGTTCTGTTGCAACTATCGTAGAGGAGCATTCTATGGCCTCTTCCGAGAGCTCTATGTCTGATGATGTACGGTTTGGTTCACCTGTGGCATTTGAAGAAGTAGTTGTAGAAGACTGGTCAGAAGGAACAGTGTCCTGTGCAGCAGAGATTGCACAAGATGATGTAAAGATGTGTGTTGTGGAATGTGTAGAAGCCATGCAAGAGGATTTTGAGGTTGCCACAGTGGACAGCGATGATTCTCTGAGTGTTTGTAGTGTTGGGGGTTCAGAAAATGATGTGTATACTCACAATATTGTTGTTGAATGTGGAAAACAGATTGTTGAGGAGGTTCTTCGGAGTCCGCAAGAGAAAGCATTAATCAGAAGAGGGTAAGTTTTTAAGACTAAGATTGCTTGCGAGGAGACTTTTCCAGATTAATTGATTCAAACTGGATTGCTTTTATCGCAGATTGGTACACACCTGCTGTATTGTAAACAGCAAAAGGAATCCAGCACCAATATGTATGATTAATCACAATTCTGGAACACTCTGCTATATAGTGTAAATCTGCTATAAGAACTGGTATTACTTATTTAATTAATAAGTACATCCTCCCATGTTACTGTGTGTCTTCAGTGATAAATCACAGATGACATCAAAATGTGTCAGTGGCACACGAGTGGTGTGTGCCGCTAATGTTCTTACTGCATTTGGACGTCTTCTGTGACTGTTTTGAGTCAGTGTTTGGTCTACTTAACACCATTGGCTGACTGTTGGGAATGTGTTGGTAATGACTGTTGGCCGACAGTTTACTGACAGCCAAAAATGAGAACCATTGTTCACTATTACCGTGATCTATTGATGTACAGAGCCATAGCAACATGGAATCTATTTGTTTTATAAGATAAAACGAAAGCAAAATGTTGTTTACGTTGAGTTCATCTCAGCATCTAGCTGTCCTCCAATAAATCATAAGTAAGATTGATTAAAACGACTGTGTGTGTGATTCAGTTTGTAAAAGGGTTTAATTTCACTGACTTTATGAGAATTGTGTCCATTTCTTTTTATTAATTCAACACTTGACTGATTCTAAACTTTAGATATGTTGTGAGTGAATTGATTGACACAGAGCAAAGTTATGTTCAAGACCTTGGTTATGTTGTTAAGGTGAGAATTTTACTTATTTTTTAACTCTACAGCATGTAAAACCACTGTTGTGAGTGAGGCCTTATTTATCGTTTATAACTCGACAGCCAATGTCATATTGGACATGTGCTAATCAGATTACATGAAGCATTAGGTTAAGCTCTTTGAAGTTTTTTTTTACCCTTGAATCTTCACGATCTAAAGAATAATTCTCTGTACTTGTAGTGGATAACTCACAAAAGTCATTAACATGTGAATTCTCTTTACGATATCTATACATTATCCAGCAAATAGATAATAAGAATACTCAAACTTATCATGTAGAATTGTCACCTTTATTGAACACCAATTCTTGTAATCAATTTGAATGATAAAAGACATATTTCATTTTTGTAGGGTTACATACCAGAATTTTCTTCAAGTAATCTACCAGTAGAATTAAAAAACAAAGAAAAAGAAATATTTTCCAATATACAAGACATTCACGAATGGCACTCAAGGTAAGAACACGGAGTAACACCTTGTGTTGGTGAAGGAAAAACGTCTGCATGATGATATTAATTAAGGAAAAATGTCTTCATAACATTATTAACGAAGGAAAAACGTCTGCGTAATGATATTAACTAACACAGCAACAATTCTCAACAAAATAAGTTGACACATAGCGTCTACATACCCACTTTGAAAGTCAAGAGTAGTTTGTTACATATATCTTATTAACCAAGCGCGAGGGCCGTACTGGGAGAATATTGGCCAGAGGTCTTGACAGTACGGACCGAGCGCAGCGAGATCCGTACAAAAAAGACCGAGGGCCGATATTGTTCCAGTACGGTCCCGAGCAAGCTTGGTTAATAAGAATAAAGGCTGATAGTTTCGAAAGAAACTGTTTGGGGCTGCGTCGGTGGGAGTAACGAAATAATTTGGATATATCAACAAAGTTGAAATGGTAAATTGGCCACCGTAATGATTACAAAAGCTGACGTTTCGAGCGTTAGCCCTTCGTCGGAGCTCCGACGAAGGGCTAACGCTCGAAACGTCAGCTTTTGTAATCATTACGGTGGCCAATTTACCATTTCAACTTTGTTGATATATCCAAATTATTTGGTTAATAAGAGATTTATTATCGATTGAAGTTCAAAGGGACACAAGTGCGGTATCATTTGGGACCATTCGGGACAGTGCCCGGGACAGTGCCCGGTCCAATACTGAGAGAATATTGATCGGCAATAGAGCATTTTTATTGGTCGATTTTAGTTATTGGCCCTCTGACTGCCCGAGTCGTGTAAGTAATAAATACGATGTATGCCCCGTTCCCCATGCAAGCAAGTGTAAAGAGAAAAGAATGTCACTTGTTCCACAGGCCATGTTTTGTAATTAGTTTTCTCCCTTAAAATTTTGTACTGAATTCATTTCTATTTCGGTCACGTCTACATGATAAATTACTTTAATTTAGAAATACATCATTTTATAAGTATTTTAATTAGCCATAGAATTGCCATCCTCTTAAAGGAACTAACAGTTTTTTTTTTTTTTTTTTTTTTTCATTCTCGCCATCCAGCGAACTGTGCAATCATTTGAAGTCCTGTGAAGATGAGCCTGATAAGATTGGTGAAGTTTTTGCAGAATCGGTAATTAACAGTGTCCATTGAAGAACCCTTTTTGATGGATTTATTTCATTTCAGTTCTTGTGTTGCAAAAAACTACTTACACGGAGGAAGTGCGAGAGTACCAAATGTTTGAAACATAATTTCAACGTGATTCTCTTGTATTTAAACCATTTTGTTCTACTTGGCAGGAACAAAAACTGGAAAAACTGTACTCGGAGTACTGCAGAAACAAACCAAAATCGGACTTGTTGGTCCAAAAATATGCCGACTCCTTTTTCCAAAGCTGCAAGGAAAGACTGGGTCACAGACTGCAGTTGGCTGATTATCTTATCAAACCTGTTCAGAGGATAACTAAATATCAACTGTTACTCAAGGTAGATATAATGATTATTTCTGTTACATGTATGGTTTTCGCAAATGAGAGATATGAGCCTGTATGAAAGCAATTGAATAAAGGCTGATAGTTTCTAAAGAAACTGTTTGGGGCTGCGTCGGTGGGGGTAACGAAATAATTTGAATATATCAACAAAGTTAAAGTGGTAAATTGGCCACCGTTACGATTATAAAAGCTGACGTTTCGAGCGTTAGCCCTTCGTCGGAGCGAGTAGGGAAATTGTGGGTTGTGTGTGCTTTTAAAGGCAGGAAAAGGAGCTACGTGATTGGTGCGAACATGGCAACGAGAAAAATACGAATAAATTATGAAAGCAATGTTTGTTCTTTTTGTAATGATAGTTTTTTCACTATGAAAATAGTGCAGACATTTTTTTCTTGTAAAGTTATTCAAAGAAGTTACGTGTGGAGAATCAAGTGGAAAACTGTCTTAGAGCACAGTTCGATTGGGTGTTGTGAACCCAAAATCAAAGTAACCGAAACGGCCAGTCAGAATGTAGGATAAAATACTGTAACAAGGGGTCCGTTTCTCAAAAGTCCCGGTAACTTAACGGGCCCGAAGCCAAGTTTTCAAATCAAAATTTAAAGGATAGAAAAGCAGGTTCTAGCACACAAATTAGTCCATTTTGTTTCTTAAGCTGACAGTTTTATTTTATCATTTTCAAAACTTTTGAAATTCCCATCTTGAATGAAAACAGAACAGCTTTACGGGTCCGTTGAGTGACCGGGACTTTCGAGAAACGGGCCCAGAGAACTCAAAATAAAAACAAGAGAACTACTTGAAGCGCGGGAAAACGCGGGCGACCAAATCGCGACCGGGTTTAGTTTCACATTTGATTGGTTGACAGGGTGGCACGAAATTTTTTGACCAATCACGGAATGAGGTAAAGTAAAACAGTGCAATCTTGGATTACTCCTTACGCTAAGTAAAAAAAAATCGCTGTATTGTTAATTCATGTATCAGTGTCCATTAACTTTAATTTTTAATAATATACATGAAAACATTTCTCAGTTCTGATTGGTCAAGATGAATGCAGTTTTCAGTTAATTCAGTGCAAAGGAAGAAACAAACCAGACATTCTGAATGGTCAGAATGATTGGTCAATGTCAATGTCAAGGTCAATGTCAAGGTCAACGTCACTTGCAGGGTTTGAATAAATTAATTTTGCACGTGATGCGCGCGCTTTTCTTCTACGGAGTTATGAGAAGCTACCTCGTATTTTTTCATGTATATTATTAATAGATAATCACATGATTTTTTCGTGCAACTTGGAATAAATAAGCACTTGTAAATTTTTTCAAAGACCACAAATTGCACTCGCCCTACGGGCTCATGCAATTTTGTTAGTCTTTGAAAAAATTTACTCGTGCTTATTTATTCCAAATTGCACTCGAAATCATGTGATTACCTAGACAAAGACAGATATAATTTTTACTTCGGTTTTTTTTTTTTTTCAGGACATTCTGAAGCATACAGAAAAAGCTGGAGAGGATTGTAGTCAACTAGAGGTTAGTTTTATTATTTTCAATTGGTAATTACTATGCTTAAGGGACGTGATTTTTTTTTTTTTTTTTGCGCGAGTATGTTAGTGCTAAGCGAGCGCAGAGAGTGAGTCACCTCCTCTGGCGTGCAACACGGGCTTCGCGTTCATTTCGCCCTTACATCCGCTGGCGTTGAAAAACGCAGGAAAATTCTCAAGTATTATTCAATTCTTCATCACAGAAAGCTTTAGAAGTTGCCCTTCGAATTCTCAAGCGGACAAATGACATGGTTAACGTAGGAATGCTTCAAGGCTTCGAGGTAAGCGAGTTTAGTGTGCACCAAGCGACAAAACAAGTGGATATTTAAAAGACATCTTTACTTTGGATAACGGATAACAGATAATCTTTTATTTGTACTCGGATTTATACTTGCTCTAAGAAAAAAAGTTACGAAATTGAAAGAAATTATTATAAATAAAATTGGAGTACTAGCAGCCTGGAATAACCATAGTGGCTAGCGGAGCCAGGGTAGTAAGTTCCTCTTACTGTCATTTCTATCGAACATGACCCTACCGACTTAATGACTTTAGTGGAAATCATGTCTAAGTGAAAGGTTTCAGTTACCTTTAAACATCATTCTTTCAGGTGAAAGCTGAGGAAACAGGAGATCTTTTACTTCAGGTGAGAATTGTATTATTGTTTGCCCAAATTAAGATAGATTATAGTTGCTCTGCTCAAACAAGATGAACAAGATACTTAAGGGAATCAAAAACAGTATAAGAATGGGTCGATTACGACAGATTATGAAGGAAAATTTGAAAATTAAGACGGAATACACAGCTACACTAGATAGAAGGTAAAATGTGCTCATCTGTCAGTGTTAAACCTATAACACCCAAGATCTTATTGTTAATTCTCCCCTACACCTGCAACACATTTCCTTGTAAATTAGTTACAAGAATTCGGTGTTAGATTAAGATGATAACTTCAACCTGATAAGTTTTAGTATTCTCATTACCTGTTTGCTGGAAAATGTAGGGATATTATAGGGAGAAGTTACATGTTAATCACTTCTGTGAGGTAAAGGGTTAAGCCTTCATTTTCGTTTTTATTTTTTTCTGTCCAGGACGAGTTTATGGTTGTCGATGGAAAAGCGAAGACAAAAGGCAAAGAGAGAAGAGTGTTCTTATTTGAAAAGATAATTATATTTAGCGAGCCAATGACAAGAGAAGGTGGTCTTCCCGAGTTTAGATTTATGCACAGCATGAAGGTAAATATATATAGTTCTAAATGACCAAATTGTTTAAAAACAAAATCCTCTTTGAACTAAAATATCAACGCCTTTGTTTTCTACGATTCGATTAAAAAATGCGTAGCTTAAGCTACTTTTCCACGAAGTCAATTGTTGTATGTGGCTAATTTTTGTTTGTTTTTCTCGCCAGACCAAAGGTATTGGCCAGACAGAATCAGTGGACAGCGATCCGTGCAAGTGGGCGGTCTGGCTGAGAAAACTGGGCGGCGCTGAAATTTATCTCCTGAAGGCATCTTCGCAAGAGACTAAGGAACTCTGGATCAAGAGTATAAAAGAATGCCATAACAAGAAGAAAACAGGATTGCTTAAAGGTTGGACAATGTTGAGGCAATATTGTAGACTTTTCGCTTGAACAGCCATCGTTCTCTTTCATTTTTTTTTTTTTTTTTAGCCCTTTGGGTGATCGCCGATCTTAACTCTTTAACTTCCATTAGTGATATCAAGGCAGAACTTCTCTTTACAATGTTTTGATACAATGTCAAGTAGACAAGTGATGAGAATAAGGAAAAATATCAATTAGGGGATTATTAGTTGATCCAATGCTAAAATCTCCGAACTGACATCATAAGAATTGTAATGGCAGACAGTTAGGAGAATTACTAATGCGATCTTGGGGAGTGAAGAGATGAAGGGGAAGAAGTTGTATGAGTTAACAGAATTTTTCCTCTATGATGGACTGGTATTGAAGAAATCATCCAAGTACTAAAAGCAGAGGGAAATTCAAAACTGTTAACTTTTCTCTTCAACTTTTGACAACTGCTACCTTTCTTTCGTGTAGAACAAATATGAAAACGAATGAAAATTACTTCATTTTGTTTGTAGCGTGGAATAGATACAGAGGTAGAGGTTCAGAATGTGACAAGGACCAAGCTGAGTAAGTGAATAAAATTTGTTAAGACATGATACTGGTAATCTAACCCGCGGCGGCAGCCATCCCTCAGGTTTTCTGCATTAAAAACATCCTGGTCATTTCTATTCATTTCAACGCTCAAATTAGAGAAAATGTCCTTTAACTGAATTCGTGAAAACACCTGTCTTAATCTTCTCTTCTTACTTGATTTGCCTTTATATTTTTAACGGCAAAAGAAAAGCATTTCAAACACTTTTTGGTGCAAGCCTACTTTCTTTGCAAGCTTCCACGAAATTTCGTTGCGCAGGTAAGGTTGCGTTGCTAAATGCCCTCTGTAATGAACATGTCGCACAATGCCCTCTCACAGTAACTGTTGAAAGGTCTATTTCTTAACAAGCTATCTACATGGCTGTATTTAAGTACTGAAACTTTGCTCAAGAAAAGTTAGACGAGACTGTTGCAGTAGGCGACTTCTTGTTCAACTTCATCAGCGCAACAAACTTGTGGGGTAATTTGCGAGGGAAAAAAATTCGAAGCGCGTTAAGGTTTTAGCTACATCATTACGCGACCTCTTTTCATTTTTATCTTTAGCTCCACTGATGGGGGACTCCTCAGAATTCGTACACAGCGGCAGGGTGGGTCGCGCCGAACGACATTCAAACGGAAGCCGGCCTCTAAGAACGCCGGGAAGAGCGTAAAGAGAGAGAGAGATCCGAGCACTTCAGAAAGATTACAGGAAAACATCAGAAAATTCCGAACAGAAGAAAGAATGCTAGCGGTGGATCCATCGTCTATCGAAGACGAGTGTGATGGTCTTATACAACAAACTTCCTTGGATGATTCACCTGTGCCTCAGTCCCCTAGGGTGGAAATAAGCGCAGAGCCGAAATTGGCCGAGTTGACACCTGCGGAGCGTTGGCTCAAGTTAGAAACAGAGGTGCGCAGGTCACCTGACTGAAAAAATTAACGCTTATTGCATTTCGCGGCTCATATACGTAAGAACGTCGTGTTTACTGGTATTTTTTTTATTGCTTTGAATAGGATAGTTCCCCGTTGTTATTTTTCTTTTTTGTTTTTGTTTTTGTTACATTGCTTGAAGATGGGAAGAACAGTTTACAAGATCGAGGTTTTTTTTAGCTTTCCTGCCTTTCCACTGAACGTCTTGCTCGAACTCTTTGTTAACCCTTAAACCCCCAAGATCTAATTCGTAATTCTCCCAACTAACTATCAGACATTCCTTGTAAATTAGGCAGGGGAATTTGATGATACAGCAAGGTAGCACTGTATGGCTGATCAGGCTTTCTGTTCTCAGAACCTGTTTGTAAGATAACATATATCATATATTGGAATCGTTAGGAGAAGCTACATTGAGTCTTTTGTGGGAGGTAAAGGGCTAACCGTCCAACTTTACTTTTTCAGGAAAATCAGCTCAACAAGTTGTTACATTTGACCAGGATGATAGCAGCCAGGCTGTTTCAAATCAGAGACCGTGAAAGAGCGCTTCAACTCTACAATGACGTCATAGCTACAACTCTGTGTTTGGAAGAGATGAGGAAACTTGAAGGAGTAAGTGTTCAAAATGTCATATTTGACCTCGAAACTTCGCTTCTCGGCCAAATATTCATTTTTCGGACAATCTCTCAGCCGCGGACATTATCAGCCGACATACCAGCCGCCCGAAGGGGTTTATTTACTAAATATACCATAATCTAATATCTGTACATTGTAACATCCGGTTTTTTCTTACAAAATAAAGCCGAGAAGAAGCTGTGACGTAGCGTCACAGTTTCTTTAGAAACGTACCCCCTTTATTCTTTAGTGCTAGGATCATGTGTGAAGTGGGTAGCTTCTTCTCCACTGCTGTATCTTTCCCCGATTTCTGTTGGGAGTGTTACCTCACAGGTTACATTTACCTCGAATTGTTTATCAAGTTCCCTTGCAGGCCTTGGGATTCAATTACATGCGTTGGAGGAGATAGGCTTTCCTGGGATCGTGTCTCGCCTAGTAAACTAATCTGCATGTTTGTCATTTTGTACGTTGTAGTTGTTTGCTACACGAGACCTCTTACTCAATAAAACTGTGGATGTGTACGAAGCGTATCGTAAAGAGCAGATAAACGCCAGGTAATAATACAAAACGATTTTAACAATTTCTCTCTTCCTTTACATCATCCGTTCCGTTACACCACTGAGACAATTCTCTCGGTTTGTTGCAGTTCTGATATAGAAGATTCTTACAACTCTCTGACAAGTCTTCTTAATGAAACGGCTGGGTAAGTTAAGTTATCTTCTTATAAATTGCGAATGCATCGTTTATTTCGATTATTCTTACCAATGAACTGAAAGCTACTAAGAAATACTTTAACGTGGTACTGTTGCTGTGCTGTTCGACGTGGTTCTTGCTTTTAGGTCGTTGTGTGAAATCCTAGTGTGCTACCATTCATACGAAAACTGCTAAACGGTGTTTCCATGTGGTGCTGTATACAGGGTTCGTACGGGTCTCGGAAAACCTGGAAAGTCCTGGGATTTTATTTTGACATTTTCCAGTACTGAAAAGTCCTGGAAATCTGCTTTAATGAAGCAATAAGTTTTCAGAATCAACGTTGTGATAAATGTATGTAGACCTTTAGGAGAATTGATTTTGAAATCTTGGGAATGAAAGTGTGTAAGGTGAAATTTGGAGTCCTAGGAAAATCAATTTGAGTCCTGGGAAAGTTCTGGAAAAGTTCTTGTAATTAATTTTGTTCTGAAACAGGGGACGAACCCGGTGTATATTAAGCTTTGCAAAGTGGCTCAAATTTTTAAGTTTGTGGATGAATCCCTAGTATGTGATCATTCAAATGATATCTACCGGCACAAGATAGTACGTAACTTCCAAAGACTTCCGGATCCCAAAGTGAGAACGACTGAAAGTGAACGAGCAACCAAAGTTTAATTTTACGGGGATCACATTGCCTTGTGGAAGTGCTATTTCCAATATGGCGGCGAAAGCAGTCACATGCGCAGTGTAGCTAGGTGTGCTAACCAATACCAATAAGCACATCTGCTCTCGTAGCACAGTTTTTTTTTTCCTATATGGTACTGATTTGCCTTTTTGTTCATGACGTTTGTACTTATGACGTCTGTGGACGAAACTCTGAAGTGTGAACGTTTAGATAAAAGCCACTGAGTAGTACTTACTTTCATTTCGTACTGTTTATGATTAGAATTCCTTTCTTTTCCTTTTCGTGTTTGCAGATTTTCCAGTGTTAGTAAAGGCACCACATGGTCAATTGTCCTGTACAGTATTACAGCTGCGGCAGCTAGCAGGGAGCAGCACTGGAGGGAGGCGTCCCAAGCTTTCTACCGGGTCTCCATGGTGTACAGCAACCTGCAAGCAACCGCGTGTGCAGGTACCACGCTCGCACTTTGCTCCCGCTTCTTGGCACTTTTTTCTCTCTTCCCTGCAGTTTAACCGCACTTTTTTCGCAATTCAACTACACTTATATCGCACTTTTTTCGCGCTTCCCTGCACTTTCTGCGTGCTTCCCTGCACCTTCGTCGTGCTTCCCTCGCACTTTCCTCGTGCTTCCCTGCACTTTCCTCGTGCTTCCTCGCACTTTCCTCGTGCTTCCTCGCACTTTCCTCGTGCTTCCCTCGTACTTTCCTCGTGCTTTCCTCGCACTTTCCTCGTGCTTCCCTCGCACTTCCCTCGTGCTTCCCTCGCACTTTCCTCGTGCTTCCCTCGCACTTTCCTCGTGCTTCCCTCGCACTTTCCTCGTGCTTCCCTCGCTCTTCCTCGTTTCCCGCACTTTTCGCACTTCCCCGCTAACCAACACACTATCGTATTACTCTATATTCTGGTGTAAGTTTCTGAAGTTGTTCTTTTCTCAATCAAAACAGAAAGTAATAAGGACCCAGTCTGCGGCAACTGATGCAATTCTAAATATCTTTCGACACTACTGAAAATTAATCCAAAACTTGATGTGAGAACCCACCTCTCTAAGCAAAGTCCGCTTCAACACAAAAGCTTTTTTTCTGCTCAGTTGACAGTTTGTTAGATGCGCACTGGATGTGTTGCCAAGCGGAAGATTACTCAACTGCCCTACAATTTCTTTACAATGGATTCATTCGGGCATTAGCTGCAAAGGACTTGATGAGATGTCTCAGGTGAGAAATGTTTTGAAGTCTGTACCTAAACAATTATTTTAATCTGGATATATCAACAAAGTTGAAATGGTAAATTGGCCACCGTAACGATTACAAAAGCTGACGTTTCGAGCGTTAGCCCTTCGTCGGAGCAAATAGAGGAATTGTGGGTTGTGTGTGCTTTTAAAGGCAGAAAATGGAGCTACGTTATTGGTGGGAACATGGCAACGAGAAAAACATGAATAAATTAGTGGAATGAAAAGCGTTCGTTGATCCCTGTGGGATTTAGACTGCCGGTTTGAAAGATGAGCTTTTGTTCAAGATTTTTACGGCTTTCCGTGCTACCTAAGTGCAAGGAAAGACCGCAGATTGCCATATGTTGCTTAGAATGATTAGGTAAATTAACTTGTCATTGACTCTGGAGCTCGCCAACCTATCCAAGAAATAATTTCACCAACACTCCCTTTCCTTGTAAAAATCTTTTGTCGACGAGAAGCATACAGGGAAGAGAGAAGTTCTACCACCGAGCTACAGACAGCATGGAACCAGTGGGTGAGTTAGCATGCGTGGGGTTTTCAAGGAAAATTCTGAAGCTCATCAAAGAAGAAAGCAGGGGAATGGCTTTATTAGGATTCAATACTATATTTATTCTTTGTCCTCAATACTTTCTTTTAACTAGACTCGAACAACAGGCGTTGCACTTAGTGGACAAAATTAATTCACTGGGCTCCAAAGTCCATCAAATGATGAATGTCGAGGACGAACTGGATACTAGGCAACAGGTCAGCACCCACCATGTGGAGTTCTTGGTCAACATGAGCCGTGCCACACGACGAAGGGACTGGGCCTGGTTTGAAATCGCTGAAACTGAACTGCAAAAGTTGTATGTATTAAAAGCAGTGTCTTGATATTTGCCGCAACTGCTTAACCCTTTCATAGAAGCCTGTTTTTTGTCCTATTTTAAGTTTATCAAAGGAATTCCATCGGCCACGGCTTGTAAATGGAATTGGGAGTGAAGAATAGGAAATGAGGAAAGGGAAACCGATTTGGATACTGGAAAATCAGGAATGGGGACTACAGAATGAGGAGCAGGGTTGGGGAATGGAAATAAAAAAAAACAAAAAAAACTAAGGAACCATATGCATCAAGTGCAAATATAATTTGATGGTTCTTTCCTCTTTGGTACCCTTCAATTTTTGCTGGCAGTAGACCTTTAGATTCTAAGCCTCTATGGTCTAAACTAACGATTTTTAATAGTATAATAATATACATGAAAAATTTCTCAGTTCTGATTGGTTAAGATGAATGCAGTTTTCAGTTAATTCAGTGCAGAAGAGAGTTAACTCAGTGCAGAAAAGGGTTAATTCAGTGTAAAGAAAGAAGCAAACGAGACATTCTGATTGGTCAGAATGATTGGTCAAGGTCAATGTCAAGGTCAATGTCACTTGCAGGGTTTGAATAAACTATTTTTGCACGTGTGCGCGCGCTTCTCTTCTGCGTAGTTATGAGAAGCTGCCTCGTATTTTTTAATGTATATTATTAATACATAATCACATTATTTTCTCGTGCAATTTGGAATAAATAAGCACTTGTAAATTTTTTCAAAGACCACAAACTGCACTCTCGCCCTACGGGCTCATGCAATTTTGTTTCTCTTTGAAAAAATGTACTCGTGCTTAGTTATTCCAAATTGCACTCGAAATCATGTGATTACCTATACGTGTAGTCGCTAGTTTCACACTTTATTTCTTAGCTCACAATCGAGATCAATTTTATGATTCGAATGTATGAGCCTTTGGAATCCGCAACTAGGCTAACTGAAAACTTCAACAACCAACATGTCCGACTCAAAAAAAACAAAACGTTCCAGAGGCGCCTGATATGCTGACGTCTGTTCTCAACCTTACACTGCACCCGTAATTCAGCCTCTGGGCCGCAAGTGGTCAGATATAAACTACATTACTACTATATATTACTACTATATTACTACTATTACGTGTTTTCTCCTCGCTCGCTATGCCTTATAGGAGGCACAGGCCTCCCAACACTAAAAAACAAGAAATTCCTCTTTTTTTTTGTAAATGTTCAACAAAAAGGTAACAACAATTACATATACGAATAGCACAAATATTAGTTCAAAATGTACTAATACAACATAAGGGAACTAGCATTTGCCAATATAGAGTAGGAGCAAGAAAAAAAAATTAATAAGTTGGCAGTTCGTAGTTTTTCAATCAAGAAAGGGTCGAATTTTGCACGCGTTTTTGCTCATGAAGAGGCTAGAAGGCTTCGCGGAGAATATATTTACGTTCTATTTCGTTGAACGCTTGAATTCAAACCTTGTGTTGCAACTACAGAAACATTCAATGGAACGAAAATAAAATTTTATGCCAAGACCGCTACCACCCCACCAAACTCATCCTCATCTGTGTGTCATTTGTTTTCTTACAGTTGCTCCGGAGATGGTCACCAGGCAGACGTGGTCCTGCAGGCCGTGTTTCTAAAGATAAAGAAGTCATTATCAGGCCCATCAGAGTGTTAAAGGTGGAAAGAAATCTCTTGATTTCGGTGCACAGTGTCACGTGACAAAGACGAAAAATGACGAGGTCATCTGGAAATGAGACCACTCTTTTTCCATGCATTCCTGTCTACACCAAGGAAAAAACTACTATCGACATGCTGCGTTCATTACAAAGGTAGCCTTTTAGCCACTTAGCATATAAATTCTTTACCATGTTTCTTCCGGTAAAGAAGCAAATGAAATGAATGGTTAATGCCTATTGTAAAATAACCCTGATACTGCGTGCCCTCTGACAGGATGAAAACCTTCTGAATGACAAAGGAATTAACAGTTGGAATTATTTTGTTAAGAAATTTCGCTTCGGAAAAAGAACATTTTGTTGATCCCTTTTGAGCGGAAAGTAATTTCGTTTCCTAAAATATTTTTTCTTATCTTTGACATTAGGCTGATTTGACGACTAAGACATAAATGATATTAAAGCTTGGACTAAGATAAGAAAACCAGTTGTTTAAATAATCAGAAGAAAGATGACGATTAGCAATGACTGCCTTTCTGAGTGTAGTTTACAGATCGACACTGCAGAAATTTGTCTATGCTCCAAGGTCATTCCTGTAAATAATTAAGGCTTTTCCTTTATGTGTATTTTGCTAGAAATGTATTGAATAATTATAAATTGAACTGACAAATAAAAAATATTTTTAAATGCTTAAGGATGTGGTTTTTTTCAATGCGTGTTTCCCTCGAATTATAGTCTAAGAGGGAAAGTACGGTCTAGAAAAAGTTTATCTCAATTAGAAGACTTTTAACTCAGGACTTCGAAAATAGCTGCCATTTTGTCTAGTTTGCTTTGTATTAGCGACAAGAGCGCTTCGAAGTTGCCCATTTTTACAACTTCAATTTCGTGCTTAGAAAAACGCCATCTGGGATATTACGTCATTGTGACGTAGCAATAGTCGAACTTAGTTCGGCACTTCGTCCATGTTAACTAGTTTGACCTTTTGTGAAATCAATTTCTAATAGGGGTTTTGCACAGCAGCCACGTTGGATGGCAGGAACAATGAAAATATTTTGCATAAGAAAGAATTTTTTTTTCCATGGGTAAAATAATCTATTGTTCCTGCCATCTGAACGTGGCTGCTGTGCAAAACCTCTATACTCCCAATAGTTGCAGTGAGGTGAACTATCCTGTCGAATGTCAAAATACATACTAAAATTCAAAATTAAAAGGTGTAAGCCTCTACAAGCTACCAGAAAGTGAAATATTAAAGAAAAGTTAGCCGGCAAAAAAAACCCGCGACCACGGCTTGCCGAACCCTGTAAAACTTCAGAACTGCGAAAACGAAGACTTCCTCGTGCTCGAGTTTGGAAATAAAGATTGTTCACGTTGTTCACTGAGTCATCCTTGCCGCCCGACAAGTGTTGGCCCGTCACCTGTACTTAGGCCCCCTCTGAGAGAAACTACATACGGGCTACGGGCATCACGTTGTAGTTACTTGGAGCGAGCTCCTCGAGCTCGAGTTTGGAAATAAAGATTGTATTCCTTCAGTGTTGACCTTCGCTTCGAACTGAAAGCTATGCTTACCTTTTCCATATTCAACACAGCTCTCAGTTATTTATTCTACGAGTTTTTTCAAACCATTTTATTGTAAGCGATTAAATTGAAGCTCATAATGGTGGTACGCTGTGTGCGTGGTAAATTTTCAGTCGGCACCCTTGAACAAAGCCGATTTTCAACATCATGCGCTTTCCCAAGCGGTGTACAAATATATCTTGTCTTTCCTAAGTCTGTTATGAGTCCATCGAGCAAATTTTCTTTACCCCAACAGTCACATTCTCCTGCGAAGAATAAACTTCGTGGCATTTAATACATCGCTAGCAAATTATCAAGACAAACACGTTTGCGACTAATACAAATAATCCTTCGTCAGGCAGGCGCCCATCCTTCACTATATCATATCGATTGGACATGATAAAAATATGAAAATATTTATGTCTTCCAACCAACTACTTGAGGTAATTATGTAGTGCTTATGCTTTCAAAAGAAATCGAAAATTTCATTTTAGCTTCAATTACATTGAGGTAATTTCTAATGTAAACACTGTATGACAGAGGCGATTTTCCGGCGCGCGTCGAAAATAACAAAGCTTTACACTTCTCACAAGTCGCGACATTTCAAACATTTTACAACGAAAAGTACTGCGTTGAAGCTAATTCTAAGCAATGAAGATAAAAAACAACTTTGAAAGTTAAAGGTAAACGCTGAAACAAACAAAATTTAATTCGTAACAATTAACTTCTGCCTTTTGTCTGCGTTAATTTTGGCAACTAAGTGTTTGTAATCAATTTTGTCACTGTTTACGCAGAAGACGAATGATCTTCAAGTCTATCATTTCTAACTTATTGTATGCCAACTGGGGCTGATCTTAGTTTCAAATGGCTCGTATTCAGTTATACACCGAAGCTGGGTTCCTGTAACTGCAAAAATAGTTCGTCTCATTCCGAGGTAGCTATGTGAAATGGATCCGTAACGGGCACTGCGGTCTTCTTCTCCACAGCGAAGATTTATTTGAGAAAAAAACCTTTGCTTTTCAAATTGAGTCGGTGTCCTAGTACATTTAATTCTTAGGAGGATACATTCTCGTTTTCCGTAGGTTTCTCTTGACAGTTGCCGCAGGACTACTCGCGATTTCCAAGACGTGAGCGACTGGGTGGGTCGACGTTTCTTCTTGAAATTCATTTTCTTGACGTTCTCTCTCTCTTTCTCCCCAACAGAAGTATCTCCTTCCCCTGAAGACGAGCATGTTTCGTTTGAAACATAAATGGGTGTACTACATCCTCTCTGCTAAATTAAATCCAAGTCGAGAATTTAATAAGTGGCGCCCCGCCTCGCGCCTGTTCTCCTCGTTTACATCCACTTCAGAGGGACATAAATTAGCATGTTTGACTATTGCTACGTCATTACAAAGATGGCGGATTTCAATTTGAAAGTGTCGATTTTTGGAACGTAATTGTTCGCAACTAAAACGCTTTTAGCTCAAATGAATAGCCAGTTAGGACAATGCATGCAAGAAACTTTTGATATAAGTAAACTTTTCCTAGACCGTACTTTCCCTTTAACGCCAACCAATAGGGACCTCAGCAAGAACATTGTCGTGCACAACTGAAAAATGATACACTGCGCATGCGTGCTAAATGAATCTATGTAGAATCGCAGGAAGCGTGAATTCAAAGAAGACATGATCAATGTCTGCCAAGGACTGCACCGTCTGCACATGTTATGTCCAACTGATTCCGTCTTGAGAAAGCGAAACATTGAAAATGTCACTTTCTGCGTTAATTTGGTTGGAAAATTCATATACTTTCTGGGGCGGATCTAGGATTAGTCAAGGGGGGTTCGGGAATTGTCCTAGGGCATGCTCCCCCGGGAGATTTTGAAAATTAGGTCTTCGGAAACACGATTTCCAGCATTTTGAGAGACAATTTAGGGGGTACGTTCGACCGAACCACCCCTATATCCGCCTCAGTCTCTATGCATATTTTGAAACATTGTGAGTTTTTACTGAACGTGGAGCGCGTGACGAATTTATTCATAGATGCCGTTGCGCTTCTACTTTCATGAATCTTTTCTTCGCTCCTAATGAACGACATGAATAAAAACTCTAGTATTCGAAGGTCTTCGTCTCGGTAATGCGTTTGGACTTGAAGGGTCGATTCCCTGTTAACCTCTTGCTTACGTTCACTTTTTTGTTTTAGACTATAATTTCTGAGCGTGGCCCTTTAAGCGAGGTGTTTGTTGTTGTTTGAATTTTATTTGCGGAATCAAATAAATCCATTCTCAAGTTAATGAGAGCTTAAACTCCTTCTTAGATAAGCTATCGCGTTACAAACCTCAATCTTCATTTGCTTAGCGGAGTCATAAACCCGGCGGGGAGTTTAATTGTTTATTCTACTTCCGCCGAAGATATAACGCCATTTCCGGTCAAGTTTTGTTGTTTATAAGCTTTTATACACCAATCAGAACTGTTGTTCGTGATCGTGGTAAGCACATCGTTTGAAAGCACCAACCAAAATGTGGACGTCCTTTTCGAAATTTCTAGGTAAATTTCATCGTCTTTCTCCGAGTTGCTGTCTTGGTAACTTCATTAAGAGATACATATCTTCGTCGAGAGTAATCAACAACCGTTCTGAGTGGAATTCTGTGGTATTTTTGAGAGCAAGGGAATATAAAGACCGAGTTGCGATTGTTGATTCGAATGGAAGCCACTCATACGAGCATGTTCTTCACTTGAGTCAAATAATCGGAAACAAAATCTTAGAGAGGATCGGAAAAAGAGATCTTTCCGGTCGATGTGTTGCTTTTTTATGTCCAAACGACGTTTCATATGTGGCTTCGAAGTGGGCGATCTGGAGAAATGGCGGCACTGCAGTTCCCCTGTGCAATTCTCATCCTGCGAGCATGCACGATTACGTGATCCAAGACTGTAACGCCGAGTTAGTTATATCGTCCAGTGACTATGCACCTAAACTAGAATCAATAGCTAAGGGACAGGAAGTCGACATCATGTTTTTGACAGATGTCAATCAAGTCTTAGCATCTGCCAATCAGATGTTGTCAAGTGAAGAGCTCACTACAGTGGAAATGACTGAACAATGTTGGGATAAGCGTGACGCAATGATTGTGTATACGAGTGGAACCACAGGGCAACCAAAAGGTGTTTTATCCACTCATGGAAATTTGAGGTTAGTTAGTAATTTGTTTTTAATTTAAGGGCTGCATTGAAATTATCTTTCAACAACTTCTGATTGACTACTAGATTCTACTCTCAAATTGTCTTACAAACACCTATGAAACACAGAGAAGTAGATTTTGTTTCAAAAGTCACATTATGGCAGCTGGTCCTGTGACTTAGTGGTAAACATAGTGCTCTCAAAATCTCTCTCTCAACAAGGGCATGTAAATAGGCAATGTGAGAGGGAGCCTCTCATGTTGATATAACCTCCTACCTCTCAGAGTAAAAGTGTTTCTTTCAATACCATGCAGCAGAGAGAAGGATGAACTCAATGTGTTTAGACATGTTGGCAGACTTAACTTATGGGCTGAATATTGTTGAGCTAAACTGATAGATAGATTTTCTTCATCTTGTCACAGACATAGGACAACAGAAATACCCCAGGGAGCAGGCTTAATTATAAGTGTAAATTGGCCACTGTAAAGAGTTAAAAAGCTGACGATTTGGGCGTTAGCCCTTCGTCATTCGCTCTGACGAAGGGCTAATGCTCAAAATGTCAGCTTTTTAACTCTTTACGGTGGCCAATTTACAACTTCAACTTGGTTGATATTGCCAAATTACCTTGTTACCCCCACCGATGCAGCACCACAGTTTCATTAGAAACTTACCCCCTTTATTAATTATGAGTGCCCTCATAATTCAAGTGCTGTAGGACGAGTGTTCACCCATAGAAAGATTTTAAACCATTGGGAGGGAAGTCTGCTAGCGTCTGGCATTAATCAGTATCAGACCACTTGCAGACCTCTTGTATGAGAGAAGAAATGCTAGCCCCAAAGGGCTAATTACATTAGGGCCAGCTTACAGGTTAGAAATAATTAACAAGCCAGGTAATTACAAGTCCTATTTACTACTTTCTTTTCTTTGTCTCACACTAGTCTGGTGAGTGAGATCTTTTTTTTAATCCACAAGCAAGCTGAAAAATTACTATCATTCTTATTCTATTCATTTACTAGACAAATTAGGTTTGAAATTCCCATTTGCTCTTCTAGCTAGATACATGGGGCTAGGACAAAACACTGACCCCCTACTGGCCCCCCCTACTGGCCCCCCCTTACTGACCTCTTCTTAAATTCACTGGAAATCATAAATTGAAGCTAACGATAACAACCTAACGATACAAAATTATGATATAATAATACACTCAACTCTTAAATTCCAAAATTGATAAACGAGCAATACTACGTACCAGACAAACCTGTCAACACGTGCAAGTGGTGAATGGACAGCGGTACCAGTGGAAATGACAACTTTTGGACCTTTCCTTTGGAACTTTTGGACTTTTGGACCTTTCCGGTTTTCTGATAGAGGTTTCATTTTTTTTTTTTTATTATTATTCTTTTTGGTGGAGCGCAGTTCCCATTTGCCACTCATTTATGAGCATAGGAGAACTAACAATTGTGGTAAAACGAGTTTGAACTATGGCAGACTCATGGTATTAAACAGATCGACCATCTTCCGCCATTTTGGAATTTAAGAGGTGATTGTATTATTATATTGTAATTTTGTATCGTTAAGTTGTTATCGTTAGCTTCAATTCATGATTTCCGGTGAATTTAAGTGGGGGTCAGTAAGGGGGGCCAGTTGACCCGGGGTCAGTGTTTTGTCCTACTGCTGCCCAGATGCATGTGTTTTTATTACCTAACAGTCTTAGCAACAGTTCAATTCACATTTCTGTTTCATCAGATCCCAGATTACTGCTTTAGTCAAAGCATGGGAATGGACTGCAGCTGACTATATTATCCACTGTCTACCACTTCATCATGTCCATGGCATAGTAAATGTCCTTCTTTGTCCTTTGTGGGTTGGAGCCACATGTCACATGTTACCAAAGTTTAAGCCTGACAAGGTAAACATACCGACCGGTACTTACAAAGTCTTTCACACCTAAGAAGTTAGTGCTCATTCTTCTTGCTGACTGTTTACATTTCCTCACTTAGGAAAGGGTTGACTTGAGAAATAATTAGAGATATAGACTACTTTCATAAATGGCTGCCTGATTAATAATTATTCTTTTGTTTAAATTTAGATTAGCCCTTCTGGCCTCGTTCTCCAGTACAAAATTCAAAAGAATACATTATCTCAAGCGAGTCCAGAAGGGCTAATTTAAATTTAAACAAAAGATTATTAATCCGGCAGCCATTTATGAAAGTGGTCTATAGTGGTCTGTAGGAGTTTCATGAATTTTACTAAATTCAGGTGGAGCACCTACAGGGCTAAACACTAACTTTTCAACTTACTAGCCAAGTAGCTAGTGACATGATTTTAGACGTTACAACAATTTCACTTTTTTCACTTAACCAAACTGGTTAGTGGAAATCGAAAACCAGCAGCCAAACCTGAATTTCTACTAGTCTGTAGCTAGTGGGCTACCATTAGTGTTGAGCCCTGCACCTATATGAGGGGGGCTTTGGGATTTTCAGTTTCGTGGTTATGACTGTTTTTTGGATCGGTTTTTTGGTTTTTGGGCCAGAAAGGTCCGGGGTTTTGGTTTTGATGTTCAGAGCAGTTTGCGGATTTTATGTGTTTTTGCATTTGGTTTTTGGTTTTCACGAAAACTCTGATGCGGTTTTCGATTTTTTCTTTTTTGACCCCTTTAAAGGTGAAAATGTAGTGGTTTTGTCAGGTTTGCATGCGGTTTTTGGTTTTGCTGCCTTTTTTTGTCGGTTTTTCGGTTTTGGAGGTTTTTTTCTCCGGTATTGCAGTTTCCCAGAGGCCCCAGTGCCCCCCTCCTATAAATATTGTTCCAAAAAAACCTGTAATAGGGTAGGTAGGACTGCATAAAGCTGCATGGTTCAGCATAAGGCCTACAAAGTCAAATCTAGGAAGAGAGATAGACAATCAATATAGACAAAGCAGTCTTGTGATGAGCTCTTCAACTGACTAGATCATAAAAGAGGGGGATATATTTGAACTGAGCTGGGTCCTTACATCACAACCTCCTGGTTTGTAAAAAAACTTGGAGAGATTATGAACATGCATGATGGACATAGCTTATAGTTTAATTTTGATAAAAGGAATCGAGTAGATTGACCTGAAAGTTGGGTTTTAATTGATCTAGCCTAATTCACAAACAACAAGATGGCCACCATGAGTGTCAAACCACTGACCACACAAAGGCTCATAAGCCATGGGTAACCCACAGTAACAATATAGTACCAAGATATAGTTATGATAAATCTTTATAATGTTCAAGTCAATAATTTATATCATGACAGTGTTATCTCCCCATATTTAACCATAGGTGTGGGATATCCTAACTGGAGATGAGCCGCGCCCATCTTTATTCATGGCTGTTCCAACAATTTACAGCAAACTGATAGAGCACTATGAGAAAGAGAACTGGACAGAACAAGAGAAAGAGAGAATCAGATTTAGATGTGAACAGCTCAGGTAGATTAAATTTGTGTTCTTGTTCTGGGATTTCTTATATTTTTTCTGTCTAAACAGCTCTTCAGAGACAAAAAATTGACAGTGATATAGTATTCAGTTGAGTGATGGTTATTATATTCTTATAAATTTCCATTGTTAACAAGTTTTTGTGCTTGTTTTTTCTGTTATTTCAAACTGTGGATGACAGATTGATGGTATCTGGTTCAGCTGCTCTGCCTGAACCTGTTATGAAAAGATGGAAAGAGATAACAGGTAAATCTGTAAAATTCTTTTATGTGACAAAATATATCGTTGGTCTTGCCATGATGATGAGACAAAGGAAAAATATGAGCTCCCTATGAAGAATCAAACTGTAATCTTTCAGATACTTCTACAATGAGCTGGACCATTTACCTCTTACGCCCAGGCGTCAGTGTGCATATTCTCTTTTCTCTACTCTTAGACTATGCATTTTCCAATGTGCTAACAAGGAGAATTTGTATACCAATCAAGAGTTTTTTAGTTGGTGATCATTTCCCTTACTCTCCTGACCTTGATATGTGATTCTAAGGTGAGATTGTAAGGAGAAATTAGATCTTAGTCACTCCAAGAGGTCAAAGGGTGAAGTCCTATTCAAAGAAATCATTCTTGTTGTGGCTACCATTTTAATTCCGTTTTGTTATTTTCATTTCCGATTGTTTCGTTACGTAATATCATGTGACTTATTCCCACGTGCTTTTAGAAGAAAAAAGTCGCTTCGTTAACGTATGTTGTAGTCCTGGTATGGGTCGTTGAATTCCCAATCAGGGTAAAACAGTTCTTTAACGTGCTTAAGGCACGTTTGTTTGTTTTATTAGATTGACTTTAAGGACACTTGTTGTAAATCTTCTATGACAATCCTTGAAAAACCTCTTGGGACTCATGTGAGGAAATAGTTGAAAACCTTGTGGCCAACAAAATCCCCACCCCCCCCCCGCAACTCGGTAAGAATATTGGAAAATAGGGAAGGGGTGGGCTTGAAACGCACTCTTAGCGATCATTTTTAGGATATATAGTTGCATATTTCATACAAGGTTCTGGGCGTGGTAGCAAAAGTAGCAAGCGTGAAGGTCCTCATTCTTACTGCAGCTGAAGGATATACGTTTCTCTGCCCACGGGAAAAGGTCTGCGAGGGGTTTGGCACTAATTATCAGTGCTATGCCACTTGCAGGCCTCTCGCGGACTCGCGTTGTGGAAGTCCTCGTACTTTCCCGCGGGTACACCCGCGGGTGAAGATACGTCCGTCCCGAAGCTGTGAAACATAAGGACCTGCTTGCAGGCTCATACAGGTGTCCTAACAGTGTTTGGCTAGGTTTGAAGGTTCAAATGTGATCAGCGTTCTGAATTCTGCTAGAATCAGCAATGTCGAAAAGTCGTGTGAATAACTTGAAAAGAATACGAAACATGTTAAAGGTGCTCATCTCTTTTTACTAAAGGACATACGTTGTTAGAAAGATATGGAATGACAGAGATAGGGATGGCTCTCTCGAACCCGCTGCATGGACCAAGATTGGCGGTAAGATGTAAAAATCATCCAGCCAATGGCTGCTGGTAGTGAGCCTAATTGTACACGCACTTTGATTGGTTGTTATTTTTGTTCCAGTGGAACATAGATGACGTCGCTATTAACGTCATAGATGACGTCACCATTAACCCTTAACACCCTAACATCAGCATCCACCATTCCCCATGCTCTTCTCTATACATTGCATTTGCCACTTACAAGGAGAAATTATCTAACAATCAGAGCTTTCTAGGTTGGCTATATTTTCCTTAATCTCAAGATCTTAATGAATGATTCAGCAGTATCATAGTAAAGAGGAATTAGATGCTGGTCAATCTTAAGGTTAAAAGAGTCAGGGCTCGACACGAACTTTTCAACTTACTAGCCAAGTGGCTAGTTACATCTTAGATGTTACGACAATTTCAGTTTGTTTACCAGCCAAACTGGCTAGTGGAAATCGAAAACCACTAGCCAAAACTGGATTTCTACTAGTCTGTGGCTAGTGGGCTACCGTTAGTGTCGAGCCCTGGGGGTTAAAACTTTTTTGGTTCTTCATCATAGCAAACTCAACAAATCGATAATGATTTAGCGTGGTCTGTACTCTTATCGACAACGATATTCATCATCGCTGTGGTCAAAATGTTGCGTGCCTCGTGAGTCTGAAAGAAATTCTGACCACTGTTCACAGAAGACATCAAAATGTGGCGCCATCGTGTGCCACATTTTAGTTCTCGTCTTTGACGTAATCTATGATCTATAATTGAACAGTCGCGCGGCAGCATGGAATCTAGTGGTCAAATAGTATTGAACGCCGTATGTTAGCTCCGTTGCTTGACTTGATCATGTGACTATTTAATTAAGCGTTGTGTCATCGTAGGGTTCTGTGGGAACACCTTTACCCGGGACAGAAGTTCGGATTGTTACAGAGAATGTGGATGGTGAAAAAGAAGTAAGTGAATTTTGTATCATCATATTTGTACAAACCAACAATAATTCAGTTGCAAATTTGGGATCAATATCACTGATTGCAACCACATACCCACCCCTCCCCCTCCAACCCAACATTGACGCTAACTTGACCGTTGTCAGGTTAGGGGAGGGGTAAGTGCGCAGTAGTTCGAATTCTGACAGTGAGCACAGGTATTTTTCATTTTTTCCCATCAATCAGGTTATAGCTGCAGGGAACGAACATGGTTCTTCTGTTTCTTCTTGCAATGAAGGCCGAGAAGGAGAGCTCCAAGTTCGTGGACCATCAGTGTTCAAATGGTTAGTGTTTGCTTAAGGATAAACTGCATGTGTGGTTTTTCCCTTTTTCCCTACAATATTTCATTGGGAAATAAAGTGCTTTCTGCTGGTTTCGACGCGTACATTTGCCCTTCCACTTATTTAACCCTTTACGCTGTAACATTAGATTTCATACTGTTCCACACTGATCTGTCTTTGACAAGGAGAATTCGATTAACAATCCAAGCTTCCCAGGATGGCGACTGTAATGAAAGAGAAGTTCAACTTTTGGACAATTGAGGCTTTAATAAACAAAACCTTGTGCTTACTTACTGAACACCATAAACATGGCGGCCTAACAAAAAAAAAAAAAAAAACAAGTCCGCTGACACGTATGGACTAACAACTCCACTGACATGTGGCTGGGCACTAAACTACACAGGGAGCCCAGTAAATAACATAATAGTGATTCAAGTGCCGGTTAGATTGTCACATTGTCACTACAGCAACCACTTCCTTTATTCTCATGATTGTAACGCTTCATTCAGCAGAGATATTAGATGCTGGTCCCTCATAGAGTTTAAAGGGTTAAGGCACAGAGAAGTACATTTCAGGTTGTGTGTAAAACCTGCCTACCAGACTGGATTGCTTATCTGCTGGGACTAATCTGGGTTCCTGTAGCATGAATTTGCTAGGGATATTTCCACCTTGCAGCCATGAGATGTTAAGTTACTCCTCAACAGGGTGCAGCCCAGCATTTTGTCACGTTGTTCATATATGCACTGAACCGTACTGTTAATCAGAGTTAAAACTTTTTGTAATCACATGAAGGTTTTATTTACCATATTAGGGTATACACTTATCATTTCACATCCCTGCACCATTTTTCATCAGTTACTGGAATAAACCTGATGCTACACGAGAAACCTTTACAGAGGACAGCTGGTTTAAAACAGGCGATACTGCTGGTAAATGCATACCTCATGCTTTTTGAGTTGCGGAACGTTTTTTTCTCTTTGATTTTAGCGCGTATATCTTTTTTCTTTTAAAATATCCGGCGTCAGAATTTGTTACTCTCACTTCCAGCTTATACAGATAGAGTTTACAGCATTCTGGGCAGGACATCAGTGGATATCATTGAAAGTGGAGGCTACAAGATCAGGTCAGAGTCAAAATACATGTCAAATATGGGGAGTAGAGTTTTAGTCGGCCGAGTGCCAATTTCCCGCACAAATTTAACCGCTGTGGCCTAGCTTTGATTCCTGAACCTGGCGTGACGTGTGCATACTTAACAATTATTCCACGAGCGCGCGTTGGATATAATCATCTCATATCCAACAAGCGCGAGTGGAATAATTATTTTATTAAAGACGCCCCCAAGAAATTATTATTTTGTGAGAAGAAACCGGATTTTTTAGCTCCCTTTTGATTTTAAACTGACGCGTACGCTTACCATATTTGTAGATCATGGTATATTGGCTCATATACCATAATGGCTAAGCCAATAAAAAGTCTTGAATTGCATTGTCCAATGATCCAGTTTTTAGTAATACAGTTTATGGTACGTTCTCCTCTTTCCATGCACTATATAATCCAATTTCAATTCTGCTTCGAAATGTAGAGCGAAGAGCTTCTTTTTCATATAATGAAAAAGTCAGTGTCAAAATGCTATTGGAGTCAAATAGGGTTTCAGGCAACGGGAGGATTCTTGGCGATTTCTATCGTAACAATGTTCATTTATTTTGTTCAAATTATGGTAGGAATGAGAGAAGTTTTATCGCTTCGATTTGCCGTGAATCGCGTCCTATTGTTAGCTTGGCGCCGAGCGATTTGTATCAACAGCACTAATACTTAAAAATAACCCAATCGCGAAAAAAGAGGCTGGAGTCCGAACTCCGTAGAAAATATGTGATTAGAATAATCACAACATTCAGTTTAAATAAAACTCCTCGAACTTCTTAAATATTAAAAGCTGAGAGATTTAAATAAGCGTGAACGAAGACTCAACAATAACAACCAAACCAAACTCCGTAAAGAAAAACGACCAAGATACGCGCGAGAATGTCCACGCTAATTTCCAACGTTGAGGCTAAAGCTCCCGGTGTGATTGGCTAATTTACAAATATCACGCGCGCCTCGCCTGACGACAAAACTAAAACGAAGGGGGAAGGGGTAGGGGAAAATGTGCTTGAAATTCAAAAAACGAAAGAGGTTTTCTACAAATACTAGACTACTTACCTCAGTATAAATGAGAATTTTTATCAGACTGTTGTTAAATTAAAATGTTGTCTTGTGAACGTTTTTCCTTGCAGTGCTCTTGAAGTTGAGCGGCATCTTTTGTCACACAATGACATCATAGACTGTGCTGTGTTGGGCAAACCTGATCCCGTGTGGGGGGAGCGTGTGGCTGCAATTGTCACGCTGAGTCCTGGAAAGGTATGCATCTGTAACCAGTATTAAAAAATAGCCATTCTAAGAGTTCTTGTGGTTACTGATCTAGCTTTGAAAAGAACCGGAGATTGTAGAATGACCCAAGAGGTAAGTGTTTTAGAAAATTTGTAATTACATGCAAAAAAGAAAACCTGCTGCATCCCACATATTTATGAGTGCCCCTACTCCACAACAGGAAGATAAAACAAGAATATAGTGACTAATTGACATTCAACTCAGTGCTTTCATTAAGACCTGGCACCCGCTCTCCGGTGGGTGCTGTACCGAGGTAGCCACCTATTTCAAATCTTATTGAAAGCACTGCAACTAATGATTAAATTATAACAAATTATCATATTAACTGAAGCCATTACAATAACGATAGTGATATGGTAATAATTCCAAGGGGCTTAATCAAAAAATCGGCCAGCAGAGGCCATTCATTCATTCATTCATTCATTCATTCATTCTTTTATTCACACTTATTCTACTAAAAATACAACAACGGAAAAGACAAAAAGTAGAAAAAAAAAAAAAAAAAAGGAGAGAGTTCTAACTATACATGAATTTACACATAACAGCGGAAAGAGTGTGTAGTAGCCAAAGGAGCCAAGCTTTCGAGTTGGCCACTACCACAGAGCAGTTACGGATGGGTGAAAGTTAAATACACTTAAGGAGATAGCACATATACTAAATAGTTAAAATAGTAAAATGGAGCTCTATGATAGGTTAAAGTTGTTCAAGATGTCTGCCTGCCAAGTAGGTTACCACGGTTACCAGTGGCCAAAATTCCAAAACGTTTACTCATGGCCAAAGTGCCAAAATGGCCACTAGTGGCCGAGTTTGGATTTTAGATAAAATGATTGCATGAGATCCAACCCAAGCTCTGATTGGTCTGAAACCTATAATTCATTGTACATTTTCTTCTGATATTACAAAAGCAGTAGACTAATCTTCCTTTCAGTTTACTGGCAAAAACAAATTTGGGATGTTGATCGCCCAAAGGGAGTGATCCACCAACTTTTATGGCGCTTCTGCTACGCTGGCGAATAAGTTGAAAGTGCTGTCTATTGCTTGAAGACACCACACAAAAACTTTGTATCAGCCCCAATAAGAAAATACTTCGGTAACGAGCAAAGTTTCATTCAGTTGAGTGTTGTCTCAACCTGCGTTCATTTAATTTCAAATTTTAAAAGAAATTCCGCCACTCTTATGATCGTGGGGACATCTTGAGCCCCCTTACATAACGGAAGTGTGGCTTTCATGCGGTCTTCAGGATCATTGAATCTTACCTTTAAAATGTCTCCACTTTTGGACAAAATTCCTTTTTCCACCAAGAGAGAAGGTTCGAGCATGACAGTAAACACATCATTCACTCTTTTTTTCTCTTTTCTTTTAATCATAACGACAAATCGCTTTCTAACCTGATTTAAATACTGTTTATTCAAGGCTCATGTACGCCATCTTAGAATTATCATCATCGTTACGCATGCAAAATTTAATTTCCACTGATTTTACAATTTGGCGGGAAATCTGCCCCATCAATGAGAAGAAAACGCTTGGTTTAGTTGCCCTTTTGGGATTTTGGCCAAAAGTGGCCGTTTTGTCATTTTCGCCACTGGTAGCCGTTTTGGCGTTTTTGCCACTAGTGGCAGTTTTGGGATTTTCACCACTAATGGCCATTTTGGCATTTTGGTCACTGGTGGACATTTTGGGATTTTGGCCACTAATGCCCCTTTTAGCATTTTGGCCACTAGTGGCCGTTTTGGCCACTATTACCCGTTTGGCATTTCGGTCACTAGTCGCCGTTTTGGGATTCTGACCACTAGTGCCCGTTTTGGCCACTAGTGGCCGTTTTGCCATTCTGGCTTCTAATGGCCGGCATTTCGGGATTCTGCCCACTTGGAGCCGTTTTGACATTTTGGGCACCAGTGGCCGTTTTGGCATTTTGGCCACTAGTGGCCATTTTGGCATTTTCGACACTAATGGCCCTTTTAGCATTTTAGCCACTAGTGGCCATTTTGGCCACTATTACCCATTTTGGCCACTACTGGCCGTTTTGCCATTTTTGCCACTACTGGCCGTTTTGGCATTTTGGCTACTAGTGGCCGTTTTGGTATTTTGGCCACTAGTGGCTGTTTTTCCACTAGTGGCCGTTTTGGCATATTGGCCACTAGTGGCCGTTTTAGCATTTTGGCCACTAGTGGCAGTTTTTACATTTTCACCACTAGTGGCCCTTATAGCAATTTGGCCACTAGTGGCCGTTTTGGCCACTATCAGCCATTTTGGCCACTAGTGGCCGTTTTTTCCATTTTGGCGACTAGTGGCCGTTTTGTCATTTTGACCACTAGTGGCCGTTTTGACATTTTGGCCACTAGTGGACATTTTGGGAAATTGGCCAATAGTAGCCGTTTTAGGATTTTTGCCACTAGTTGCACTTTTGGAATTTTGGCCCCTGGTGGCTGTCTTGGCATATTGGCCAGTAGTGGTAATTTTGGCCACTATTAGCCATTTTGGCATATCGGCCACTAGTTGTCGTTTTGACATTTTGGCCACTACTGGCCGTTTTGGCATTTTTGCCACTAATGGCCGTTGTGGCATTTGGGCCACCAGTGGCCGTTTTGGCATTTTGGTCACTAGCGGCCGTTTTTGGATTTTGGTCGCTAGTGGCTGTTTTTGCACTTTTTTGGCCGTTTCGGGATCTTGGCCACTAGTAGTCATTTTGGCATTTTGACTACTAGTGGCCGTTTTGGCATTTTGGTCACTAGCGGCCGCTTTTGTATTTGGTCGCTAGTGGCTGTTTTTGCACTTTTTTGGCCGTTTCGGGATCTTGGCCACTAGTGGTCATTTTGGCATTTTGACTACTAGTGGCCTTTTGGCATTTTGGCTACTAGTGGCTGTTTGGGCATTTTGGCCTCTAGTAGTTGTTTTGGCATTTTGGCCACTTGAGGCCGTTTTGGCATTTTGTCCACCGGTGACCGTCGTGGCATTTTGGCTACTAGTGGCTGTTTGGGCATTTTGGCCTCTAGTAGCTGTTTTGGCATTTTGGCCACTTGAGGCCGTTTTGGCATTTTGTCCACCGGTGACCGTCGTGGCATTTTGGCTACTAGTGCCGTTTTGGCTTTTGGGCCACTAGTGGCCACTAGAGCTTGCGTTGAAATTCATGCAAATATTTTTTTCTAAAGTCCATAATCGGGCACTAGTGGTCAAACTCAAAAATCGGCCACCATTTGGCACTTTTTGGCCACTAGTGTTTGTTTTCGGATTTTTGCCACTAGTGGCCGTTTGGCATTTTGACCACTAGTGGCCGTTTTGACATTTTGGCCACTGGTGGCCGTTTTGGGATCTTGGCCACTAATGGCCTTTTTGGTACTTTGGCCACAAGTGGTCGTTGTGGCATTTGGGCCACCAGTGGCCGTTTTGGCATTTTGGTCACTAGCGGCCGTTTTTGGATTTTGGTCGCTAGTGGCTGTTTTTGCACTTTTTTGGCCGTTTCGGGATCTTGGCCACTAGTAGTCATTTTGGCATTTTGACTACTAGTGGCCGTTTTGGCATTTTGGTCACTAGCGGCCGCTTTTGTATTTGGTCGCTAGTGGCTGTTTTTGCACTTTTTTGGCCGTTTCGGGATCTTGGCCACTAGTGGTCATTTTGGCATTTTGACTACTAGTGGCCTTTTGGCATTTTGGCTACTAGTGGCTGTTTGGGCATTTTGGCCTCTAGTAGTTGTTTTGGCATTTTGGCCACTTGAGGCCGTTTTGGCATTTTGTCCACCGGTGACCGTCGTGGCATTTTGGCTACTAGTGGCTGTTTGGGCATTTTGGCCTCTAGTAGCTGTTTTGGCATTTTGGCCACTTGAGGCCGTTTTGGCATTTTGTCCACCGGTGACCGTCGTGGCATTTTGGCTACTAGTGCCGTTTTGGCTTTTGGGCCACTAGTGGCCACTAGAGCTTGCGTTGAAATTCATGCAAATATTTTTTATTTAAAGTCCATAATCGGGCACTAGTGGTCAAACTCAAAAATCGGCCACCATTTGGCACTTTTTGGCCACTAGTGTTTGTTTTCGGATTTTTGCCACTAGTGGCTGTTTGGCATTTTGACCACTAGTGGCCGTTTTGACATTTTGGCCACTGGTGGCCGTTTTGGGATCTTGGCCACTAATGGCCTTTTTGGTACTTTGGCCACAAGTGGTCGTTTTTGCTTTTTGGCCACAAATGGCCACCAGAGCGTGCGCTGGATATTGTGCAAATATTTTGTCTCTGAAATCCAATATCGGCTACTAGTGGTGACAATCAAAAATCGGCCGCTATCGGCCACTGTTGGTCAAAATCCAAAATTGGCCACTGGTGGCCAAAATCCAAAATTGGCCACTATTTTCTCTAATAGAAAATCGGCCACTAGTGGCCAAAATCCAAAATCGGCCACAAGTAGCCAAAATCAAAAATTGGCCACTGGTGGCCGAAATCGGAAATAGGCCACTAGTAACAGCCTTCCTGGTTTAACAAGCGTTCCACAGTCCGAGTTCATTTTCTTAATTTTTTTCACATATTTTTATAATTTATTTGGCTCATAAGTTTTTTCTTTGCTTGCATGCTCATAGAAAATGAGTCTTGAAGACTTGAAACAATGGGCCAGCGGTTTCATGGCTCCGTACCATATTCCCTCGGTTTTGATGGTGGTGGACGAGTTGCCACGGAACAGTATGGGAAAAGTGAATAAGAAAGAATTAAGAAGAGACTACTTCGCTAAGGAATGATATAAGACGTATATGGAGCTCAATTCTAGTTGAGCTTTAAGTACAAGACTATTTGAGACAATGTGAAACTGAAGTTCACAATATTTAACAATTATTCGCCAAAGGCGAGGTGAATAAGTCGAGGGGATTATTCGACAATGTTCACCGAACCTGAGGCGAATAATTGTTTTAGTATAATTTCAGAGCTGAACAACAGAGAAATTTCTAAAATCATAACATTTTAGTAACATTTATTGACATTTTGTTTTAACATTTTATATAAACCGCGTAGAGCGGTTTATAAAGCGTCATATAAGGAACCGCTCGACCAATCAGATTGCTAGAAGCTCTTTGCTCGGCTCTGAAATTATACTAAACAGTGATTGTTTGATCTTGAACTCTGGAGTAAGAATCGATCGTGAGAGTAGACCTGGGAATGACTGTTGCCGGCGATCCTTACTGCTGACCTTTTGTTAACCTGAATGGAAGTTGAGGTCAGCTTAAAGTCAAGGAGAGTAAGGAATTGTTTCTTGCTCCTGGAGATACATAAAAATTTTGGAACTCAGGCCGAGAGATTCATTACTGTGAAAATTTTTACATGCGGTGATCTATCTCAACGCAAAGTTGAAATTATGTATTTAGCGTCATCAATTTCTCAAAGATGCTAGTGGTCTCTCAATCTGTGTCACACTGGCTGCTGTTTTGAAAAACCTGAGCGGAAGTCATTTTCAGAGTAGATCAGCGATGGCGGATCCAGACCTTGAGCTAAAGGGGGGTGGGGGGGGGGCGTTTTTGTTTGTGTGTGTTCACCTGCCGGTTTTTCTTCCCTGTTCTTCCCCTTATTTTAAACCAAAATAAGGGGAGGGGGCGAGGCCCCCGTGCCCCTCCCCTTGATCCGCCACTGACCAATGTCAGTCTCTGAACGACTGCATACCCACCCCTCCCCTAACCCAACAACAGTCAACTGATAACAAGGTAGGGTTAATGTTGGAGAGGGGCGGGTGCCCGAACATCAACGTCAAGCTGAAGACTTGTTTGTCATTCCATGGTGATCTGGGTTAATTTTGGCGTGCTCGTGGAGTAACAATTGCCAAGAAAGATTGTCCAAGGTTCTAAGAAAATAATGATCCAACAAGCTCTCAAATAGCTGACAAATATCTTTAACAAGCTTTCTTATTAAAGTAAATAGCGACTAGATTTTTTCCTGAAAGTGCTTTTAAATCATTTTTGTCTATCAAAGATGTAAATGTTTACAATATTGAAAATCACGCCACATTAATTACACCACTACGTTAGAAATTGATGAAAGGAAGAGCGAATAAGAAAAAATATGAGGCTAGAAACGGGTGGCAAGTCCTAAACAGAAAGACTTTCGGGGACAAAAGCGCAAAACATTTTCCATATGGATGGGAATTTTAAAAGAATATTGGCTTTAAAAGCTTCTCTTCTCACAAGGGATCCACAGTTTTCTGTTGATGTTTTTCATTGGTAAGATTGTTCGTCGGTGACCCATTTGCAACTGTTTCAAAGAAAGAAAAAGGATCGTGCGATTACAAATAAAATATAGATAAGGGAACCGGATGACTTTGGAAGAGCCAGCAGGGGGCTGTCACACAACAGGTCTTGATTGTTAGAGAACGAATATCGATTGCGTTTTGTAAAACCAAATTCAAAGAACTCACAGCTACCCGATGAGAAATCGAGGAACAAACGAACGACCCAACGAACTGTTATTAAACAAATATTCGATTTATTTATTAGAAATGTTTTTTGTCGATTCGTCGAACGACCCGATGAAGCGCTCTTTTAGAGAATGCTTGCTTGTTCTGTGACGAATAGCAAGGTAAACAAATAAAATTGGCCACCATAAAGCGTTTACAGAACTGACGTTTCGAGTATTAGCCCTTCAACAGAGCAAAGGGCTAATGCGACGCTCGAACTTCAGTCAGAGAATCTTTTTATGGTAGCCAATTTACAAAATCAATTCATTTGATAAAATAAATTGTCTTGTAATACCCCCAGCGACGCTGCACCCCACATTCTTTAGAAACGTTTCCCCTTTCAGCAAAGTAGTTGTTTTTCTGTTTTTTTGGCGTATGTGTCGAGGGTTGAATAAAAATTTAATTAGTAGTTAACTTCTATTGTATTGCCTGAGGGCACCTTTAGTCATTAGAAACCCCCAGGTGCCTAAATTTCCTTTGAAATCTTTCTGCCTTTTAATGACAAAGGCGAAGTATTTTCTAAGCCATTCCAATTGTTTGACCAATCTTACCTAAGACCCTACCGTGGCAAATTTTTTATTGAACATAATTTAGGTACCCGTAAAGACATGTTTGTAAAATTAGAAGTCAGAACGAATTTATAAAAATGTTGCAAGACATAAATACTTAAACAAGAGCAGAACCGAAACCTAAAGCCCTGTACTCGTTATATCAGTTGGTGATTTTAGTGACAGTGAACCTGTCATTTAATCAACTACCATGACGGAAAAAAATCGGACTGAGTGAAAATTGTGTCGATATTGTTATCTTCTACACAAGCGGGAACTAAAAAACGGCTTTAGGTTGATCGCTCTTCTACGTCATGTTTTCAAGAGTTTAAGAGGATAAAAGCTGATTTTCCCGTGTTCGTAGAGATGTTCTTAAGATTTCTTCTTGTGACCAGCATCCTATCTTTTGAAATGGTTGCTCGTGGAAATTGTCGCTCCAACACGATGAACAGAAAGATCCTTGGCAACAAAGACGCTATGTGTAACGATGGAACAAGAGCAGTCTATTACTTGGACGTTCAGAAGCCTTCAAAGTGGATTATATTTTTGGAGAGCGGAGCGTATTGTCTCACCAAGGCTCAGTGCCTTGCAAGATTTGGGAGCAAGTTAACAAACGCTCTAATGACCTCCAAGTACATGCCAAGGAAAATTAGTGGGCGAGATTTACTTTCGACGTCTTGGAATGAGAATAAGTTATTCTACGATCATTCTCGTGTTTTGATGCCGTACTGTAGCAGCGACGCATGGCTGGGAGCGCAAAAGGGAACATCAATCCTTGAACGTAATAACACTGGGGAACAGTTTGTCTTCAGCGGTAAAATCATTTTTCAAAGCGCCATTTATGAGCTGTTCGACCAAGGGTTTAGCCGGGCGCGTGAAGTTGTTTTAGTTGGGAGTAGCGCAGGAGGAGTGGGTACTATGAACCACGTCCAGTGGTTACAGGACCTTATGTCATCCAGGAATTTACAAGTTAGCATTTCAGTGATCATTGACGGAGGCTGGTTTTTAAATTTCCAAGAAAGCATTACATCAAAGGTTGTGAAAGAATTCTACATTATTGGCGAGCCATTATCGGGCGCATGCGCAGATTCCACTTATGGGTATCCGTGCTGCTTGTCAGCGTTGTGTATGCTTACACGAGGATACTACCCTTCAACCCTGCCAACGCTATTTGTGTTCAGCATGTATGATATTTATATCATTGGAGACGTTGTTGCCCGTATGTCGAAAAGAGTTTCCGTGGCAGAGAACGGTGTGACAAATCTGTTAACTCTGATTGAGTCATACGGAGGTGCCATGAACCAATCTTTGTTTGTATTTGAACCCGGATCTTCAAACCTTAGTTATTTTGTGCCCGCGTGTTTTCAGCACACTTTCTTGGCCATGTCAAGCTTGAGAGACGAAGGTGAAGCGCTTGACTACAGTAGATTGTTCACACACGGAAATGCTCTTTTTCGGTGAGTTGTCAACATTATTCTTTCACTCTCTGTTATTCTCGCGTTCATTCATGCATTATATATTTCTTTCTTTTTTGGACTCACTATACTTCATGCAGTTGTTTCTGTTTCCGTTTCTTGTTCGGATTTTGCTCGTTTTTTTGCTGTTCTTTGTTTCCTCCGTTCTTTTATCGGTTCTTTTGTTCAAGGTCTTTTTTCTTGTTCGTTCTTTTGTCAGTTCGTTTGTTTGTTCCTTTGTTCGTTCGTTTATTCGGTTGTTCGTTCATTGTTCGTTTGTTCGTTCGCTCCTTTGTCCGTTTGTTCATTTGTTCGTTCGTTCGTTCGTTTGTTTCTTTGCTCTTTCGTTCGTTCGTTTGAGTCTTATAGAGACTTTGGGTTTTGATCACAATTGAGAGTAATAAAGGTGAATATGTGCCTTGCCCGCAATAATTTTTTAACTCCACTTCCGGACCAATTTCCTCAGTCTGTCTAAAGTTCCCGGAAGTTGGTTGCGTACAGCAATAAGACGTGGAAAAGAAACCATTAGTTTACAATCCACTCTTCTAAAATGGTTTAAGAGACGTCATCAACCTGTCAGAGTGACTGACACCTGCCTTGGGCCAATGTGCAATCCCACGTGCTCCGAATCACTTACATTTGTGGACACTGCCGAGGACTGGGGAGAGGTGCTTAATGGGGTTGTCCTATTCTTGTCTCTGGTACTCACTGGTGTATGTGTCGCAGTAAAGATCTGTTTTATGGTCCAATTACTTCTCCTAGAACAAAATCAAAGGCGATATTTTGAAGAGCATAAGGAAACGCAGCAGGTAAAATTATATAAGTTGAAATTTCATGTTCCTTTCAGGGATCTACGCTAAGTGACTGTGACTAAGATAAGAATTGATTTAAGGCAGACAATGGGAATACATTCGGGCTTTTTCATGGTAATTTAGATGTGAACGCCCAAAAGCTCAAAATTCTACCGACCTAATTTCCAATTTTGGATGGTACGGTGAAACGTTGCTCGATTCCGTCCGCTTTTAAACGCATCCGTCTGATTTTGGATAGTTCCATCCGATTTCGAACGCATCCGTTTGATTTCAGTCGGTTTTGTTCCATATCGGGAAGGTCTACCTTATATTGGTCAGGTTGCGCTCGATTTCGAAAAGTTTCGGTGAGCTGTATTTGATTTCAGACTCGTTCTTTTATATGTCGGAGGATTTGGTTCGAATTTGAGCGGTCCTGATTAATTTTGGACAAATTCTCCCCTTATTTGATGGGTCCGCCCAATTGCGGCCAGTTGAGTCCAAGTTCAAACGGATCCGTCTGACTTCGGGTGTTCGGGTGTTCGGGTGTTCGACTTCTGTTCGATTTCAGACCCATTTGTCTCATTGCGGACGGTTCCGCCTGCTTGTCGTTAGATTCCGTTTGATTTGGATAGTTTCTCCGAGTTCCTCTCTATTCTTCTATTCTGAACAGGTCCAACTGATTTCGAGAGACACTTTCTGACTAATAAACTTCCCTGATCTGCAGTCATATAGGTGACTTGTTCCCATGCATACATGCAAAAAACATCCCACTACTATATGGTATTTCTAACCTAGTGAACATGGTACGCATCCTCTGATTGGTCAATTCAGTTTCCAAGGGGATTATTTATCAGGTTATAGAGCCCGCGTGCAACTCATAAAGCAATGGAACGCATTTTTTCCGGGCTCTATAATGTGATAAAGCCACTCGGGATGTCGGGGAAAACACGAGCAAAGCTGATAAATCCCGAGCCGAAGGCGAATGCTTATAAGCTTTCCGAATTCCCTCCCAACATCCCAAGTGGTTTTACCACGTCATAGAACCCGGGAAAATGTGTTCTTTTGCTTAAAGGTGGTCGCTTTAATCAAGTCTCCATGTTGGCTCTTTTTTTTCTTATTAATTTTTTAAGGTGTTCAGTCATGCCCCTGGTGAGGCAATAACCCTTTTACGATACTCGTCCTCAGAAGTTTCTAATCATTCTTCAAATGGCGAAAATCTGCAACCAGTTGTCCACGAAGATTTCAACGAACAATCGACGAAAGCCGAGGATACGTTCTCTAGTAATACAATATTTTACCGTACAGTGCAATATCTGCGTTTGGTATTTCTACAAAATCATGGGTACGAACAGTTTGAAAGCAGAGACGATAAACGCTCGGAAAATGAAGAAAGTAGCGGTTTTTCTCGTTCAACTACTCAAATTTATCCAGAAAGAAGGACTTTCTGTACATTGAGCATCAAGAACGCCACTTTGGGATTCAAACAAGGTGAATTTATTGCAATAGTGGGAAAGCACGGAGCTGGTAAAACAACACTACTGAGTCTTTTGAGTGGAAGATTAAAATGTGGTTGTAAGCAGGTAAAATACAAAATTCTTCATAAAATATGGGCTTCAGGAGTAAATCCCGTTTTAGAAATAATTTGTCAAAAACACATGAAGAAAAGTTGACAGGTATTGGTCGAGTCTGTTTAAATGGTGTATAGATATCCATTGGTAGTCTGAATGATGTTAAGCTTATTAGAGGTAACACCAGCCAAATGGCGACACAGTGCTTTTCGAATTCTCCTATGCATTTTTTATATGCATTTTTGTGGAATTTTTTTACACCTTTACTCGACATTTTTGTATGAAACACCTTTTTCTACTGGTCCCTTGGAAAGGCTGGGGGTACCTGATATTGTTTTTCCCTGAAGCCCCAGATTTTCGGTACTAACCGAGGAAGAAACATAAATAGTCAGTTGCCTCGGAGCTTTTTTCCGTCCTGGCGTCCCCGCTTTCGATTGGTCATGTTTCTGACACTCACCTCTTCGAAGACCAATAATCTATTACACCTTCAATTTATATAAATTGAAGGTGTAATAGATTTTTGAATTTTGAATCTGCATAGGAGAAAAATGCATAGGAGAATTCGAAAAGCACTGTGTCGCCATTTGGCTGGTGTTACCTCTAATAAGCTTAACATCATTCAGACTACCAATGGATATCTATACACCATTTAAACAGACTCAACCAATACCTGTCAACTTTTCTTCATGTGTTTTTGACAAATTATTTCCAAATTTTGAATCAGAGTTCAAGTAAAAATTCCTTCCATAAAAACTTTACTTTTCATCCCTGATGATTGCTCTGACGACAAAGTTCGAAGAGCGCTTACGTCAAAACTGGTGCTCAGACCTTTTTTCCGTGTTGTCATCCGCCATTTTCAATTGTTATACGTATTACCGCTGTACTCTCAGTCCCAGACTCCGGTTCTCCGTTCTTGGTATTAGGAACAACCCGTCAAAATTCACTAATCACCATTCTTTCATTTTACAGAAACATCTCAGTATGCTTGGTAGCGTACAAAAGGAAGTTCAAAATAGTTATAATTTTCTCAATCAATTTAAGATGCCTTATTACGGAGAGGTTACGATCAGACGGTATTTAGGCATCGCTGCTTTGATGAGATTGCCCAGGAAAATGAAAACTGCAGTCAAGTTGGAAAGAGTAGAGCAAATAATATCCGAGGTATGTGTGATGAAAAAAAAATTGCCAAGAAAAAATAACACAGTTGAACCTCTCCACAACGGCCACCAGTGTACACTGTGGCGTTTACCATTTGTTTTATAACATAACATTGATACATTTTAGCAAAAGAGTTTTCTTTTGTTATGGATGCACATGGGAGGTTTGCTAAGCACTCGAGATTTTTATCATTCTCGCAGATGAGACTGAATTCTTCAGCAGAGGAAACGTTTGGTGGGTCGTGTAAAAAGAACTTTACCGAGTTACAGGTTTGTTTGTACGTTAAAGCACATTTCAACCGAACGTCGTTCAAACAATCTCAAGAAATCAAAACAGCCAAACAGACTGAAGGAAAATACCACGAAAAGCTAATGATAACTCAAAGTGAATTAAAAAAATAATTGACAGCTTGATGCGCGGGAAAAGGATATTAAGGATTGGTTTTAATTTGCATCTGGTTGGTTGAGAGACCAGTACGCGTTTCAAACATTGACCAATTGCGAAGCAAGGTAAAGTAAAACTAATGGCTCCTCCCTCCCCTCCCCCCCTCTTTAAAAAGGTATTGTTCTTTGCGTTTAAAATGAGTATTTTTTTTTTTGCTTTGGTGCTTTTTGTCTGTTTATTTGTTTGTCGTTGATCTCTTTCTCAATTTACTTTTCCAGAAACGCTGTTTTTGCCTTGCAAATCAGCTCATCACCAAACCTCGAGCCCTATTCTTAGATGAGCCAATCACAGGTAGAGTAAATATCGGGTATGACATATATAATAGGACGTAGGCATGTTCTAGAGCTCACTGAGGATAAATAACTCTGAAAACGCTGTCTTAAATCAGTATTATTCACTGTTGAAATCTTCGCAATTTTAGGGCTGGACTCTACCTCTTCCATAGAAATGCTGAACATTCTGAAACGACTTTGTAACAATGGATACTTGGTGATAATTACTATGCATGCTCTACCTGATAAAACAGCCCGGATGTACGATCAACTAGTTTTACTTGCTGATAAACAGGTAAGCAAGGAAAAAACACGCGACCCCAACCCCAACCCCAACCCCAACCCCCAAGGGATTTATCCATACAACGTCATCATTATGGAATTTCTCGTTTATCCAGCTATGACAGTATTGTAAATTGCATGTACCCTCCCATTAAGTTTCTTTAACAGTCAGGCATTAACTGTCTTCCTAATTTTGACCCATCAGGTAATATTTAGTGGTGATCCTGCAAAACTGTCAGATTTCTACGATCGCTTGTCAGAAGATAACAATAAAACGCAGAAAGGATTAGAAGGTAGTACAAGCTTCGAAATATTTAAGACCTCCCTTTCGTTTTCTTGTGTAACTTAACTTTCAAACGGTTTTCTTTGCCTGAATCATGACATATTTCATATTTCTTTCGCTGAGGAATTTCGTTGCCATATTTATCAACTCTCTCATCTATTTTCGCCCTATGAAAGACATTATTTCAGATATTCTGCGAAATGAGAAGATAAAAGAGGCCACTTTGTTGCAAAATCAGTCTGAAAAGCGGAGAGAAGACGACATCCGCTCAACAAACGCAAATGGGAATCCGTTGTCATCCTCGTCTGAAAGGTATGTCTGGAACAAACATTGGTCATTAACTCTTCATATCCTGACATCAGTATGCATATTCTCTATAACGTTCTCCACACATTTCATAAGGTGCTGACGGGGAGAATTTGTTTCGCAATCAAGATCTTCTTTAGTCGGCAATGATTTCCATTATTCACGTGACCTTCGTGTTTAATTCAGGTGCGATATTGTCAACCTCGTTCCCAGGGCCTTTTCCCTCCCACCCCAACGAAGGGAAATTTTTTTTTTTTGTTATTTTTTTTGTTTTATTGTTTTATAAGAGAATAAATATATTACATTTGCATAACTTAACTAACTAAACTTAACTTAACTAACTTAACTAAACATAATCAACCACTACCCACAAAAAGCATAGCTAGTCTCGGCGGGCAGTGTGTGGACGCTAAAACATCTTACATAAATTTCAGTTCAACAAAAGATTCAATAAATATACAAGAAACAGAAATTAAATATTAAATCATTACTTTAAAAGCAGAAATGACAGTATGAGATAAAAATACAGAAATAGAAACACATGACAATAAATAGAAGAATACATAAGTTATACACTACTATTAACTGGATTTAACTTTTGACACATCATTGATTATTCGTTCTACGTCAACATAACTATCTTGAACTTGAAGATTTTGAAATAATATTGTTGTTAGCTTTTTCTTGAAAATATCTTTGGAAGATTCCTTAAGTCTCCTGGGATGCTATTCCAAATTTTACAACCAATCCTTGAGAATGAGTTTTTATGTTGATTTAGCCTAGAATAGTTTATGTAATAGTTACCGGCAGATGAAGATCGGGTATGATGATTGTGTATTTGGTGGGAAAGAGTGAACAAACCAGAAAGATTAGGGGGGGGTTAAATTGTTATGGACATCATGCATTAAGAAAGAAGAGAGTTTAACGTAAAGCATACTAATTGGCATAATATTAGCTGATATAAAATAAGGGATGGCGTGTGAATTATAGTTGGCAAAGTTCATTAATCGCACAACCCTTTTCTGGAGTATCATATTTTTTCCATATGAGACTTAGCTGCTTGGCCCCAAGCTACAAGGCCATATGATAAATAAGGATAAATGAGTGATCTATATATATTTAGTAATGTCGAATATGGTACAAGATGCCTTAGTCTACAGATTATACCAATGCCTTTACTTATTTTTGATGCAATATGACTGATATGATGTTTCCAGGTAAGGTTACTGTCAATAAGTACACCTAAATATTTCACATAGTCTTTACGCTCCAGGTCAATGAAATGTTTTCTATTATTATCATATATTTTCAGATTTACTTTGTAATTAAGTCACTTCTGGCTGGGATGGAAGATGATAAAATTGGTTTTCTTTACATTTAAAGAGAGTTTATTTGAGGCTAGCCAATCATAAACATTCATTAGTTCCATATTCACCACTGTTTCAAGAGATTTAAGGTTTCTGTCGGCTAATAGCAGATTTGTATCGTCAGCGAATAAATAAAATGCTAATTTATCTGAAGCTTTGTAAATGTCATTGATATAAATAAGAAAGAGCAATGGCCCTAACACGGAGCCCTGTGGGACCCCACACATGGTTTTTTCTTTTTGGGATATGTAGGATCCTATTTGTGGGGTTTGGACCCTTCCAGACAAGTACGATGGAAACCAGTCGTTTACAACTCCACGAATTCCAGTGATTGAGTTTATGTAACAGGATCGAGTGGTCAACCGTGTCGAATGCGTTTTGCAAAAAATTCCATAAGAATAAAAATTCCATAAGAGAACATGCCCTAAGGCCCTAAGAACGAAGTTTCGATGTTGTAAGGAGAAATTAGGGTTCAAACAGCATTTCATTTGACTCAATAGATTGGAAGGCTGATTATTTATTTTTATGCGTATGATACTGACAAACATGCCTGGTTTTTAGTTCAGAAAATGGTGGATTCCTTACCAGGCTTTTTGTGATAGACTACAGAGCCTCGTTATCGAGTACTTCTGGACAGACGATATACCTGTCAATCATGTTCTTCGTATTTGGAGTGACGGCGGGAATAGTTTACTGGCAAGCGGAGACGCCATTACAAATAATGACTGCTTACGGCGGCTCGTCTCTCCCCAGTCTTTTATTTATGGGCTCGATTCTTCACACTCGCATAAACAAGAACTTGGAAGTGAGTGAAAAAGAAATGATGTTTTTTGTTATTGCAGTTTTCAGCATAATTTCAAAACTATGGCGCTTTTTGTTTGAGTATCGCGCGACGAAACCAAAGTTATCAACTGAGCGAAAATATACGTTATAAGGATCTCTCGTAGGGCGACCTTAAGCGCGAGAAAGTGACCAAGTTTTAATTGCTGCTAGTTTTAGAGGACATCATGAGTTTGAAGCGCAAAGCGCCTCGAAGCAAAACAATAATATTAATGATAATAATAATAATAATAATAATAATAATAATGGCTTTCTGCAATGTTGCTCTTCATCTGTTAAATACATCTACTACAAAACACAAATAGGTTACTTCTACCAAAACAAATACATATGTTGAAAAAAAAATACAAATAAAGTTAAAAATGTAAGAGGTAAAATAAGTATACCTGTTTAACAGGTATACTTAAATATGATTGTATTTAGCTCTATTTTTTAACCAATGTTATCTGTAAAATACGCAATTCAATTTTACGACTGCAAAGTATTATTCCATAAACTATCTATCTATCTATCTATCTATCTATCTATCTATCTATCTATCTATATATAAAGTAAAAACTGCATCAAGCTGAAAGGTTATCTTTGACCATTTTCATCAAATACTTAAAAGTTATCTTAGAGAACTGATTGAATTCACGAGCACATTCCCGTATGTCTTTCTATATTTAAATGAAACCGTTCTCCTTGCAGAAAGAAAAGTGTCTTTTTGAGCACAGACTGCTCTGCAAAACTAAAGGAATTTTTTGTTTAGTGAAACTAGGGTAACTTTAATCGGCACAGTGCCACTAGTTTAGGTCGAGTTTGCTCTAAAGAACAACTCTTCTTTTTG